>NC_133378.1:42034043-42267376 GCF_049309525.1 Garra rufa
ACCTTAAAAAAGCGGCTCATGCTGGAAAACCCTCCAATGTGGCTGAATTACAACAATTCTGCCAAGATGAGTGGGCCACAATTCCTGCACAGCGCTGTAACAGACTCATTGCAAGTTATCGCAAACGCTTGATTGCAGTTGTTGCTGCTAAGGGTGGCCCAACCAGTTATTAAGTTGTTTTCTTCATAATAAAAAACTGCATTAAAAAACTGCATGTTGTGTTTACTTGTGTTATCTTTGATTAATATTTAAATTTGTTTGATGATCTGAAAAGTAAAAAATCAGGAAGGGGGCCAACACTTTTTAACACCACTGTATGTCTGTGATTGGCTACATTGCTCAACGCTGCAAAAAACGTTGGATACATTGCCAGATCTTCAATTGCTTTCGTTTGAGCTTGGCTAACCGCTCCAGTTGCAGCGGGGCTGTCAGGGATTCCATGACTAACCATAATGTCGACCATGCATACGCACTTAAACACAATTCCCAGCACACACAGAGTCTCAGACACACACTTACCTGCTTTCAGGCTGTCTGGTGACTGTTTGGACATCAGGCTGGATATGGACTCCACCATCGAGTTTCGTTTCCTGAACCTCTGGCAGGTCTGTAAGGCTTCTTTGATGGTCGCCATACCGGCCTGGATGTCTTTGTGCTCGAAGGTCATGGTGGCCTGCATGACCAGAATACTGCAGTAGCCCAGCGCATGATACATGCTGTCCTTAGACCTACAGAACAAACGGCAGAATAACTAACTGCAGTCATATTTCCAGATGAAGCAGTTTGGCTTTACTTGATTCTCTATGAATAATTTTTTAGTCTCAAATCTGATCAGGATCTTTTGAGGAATGCTTGTTTCCACAAGCTTTACTTTCACTGTTCCTCACTGGAGGAACGATCTTCCCAAACCTCCAAAACATCTCACATCTTTATTTGTTCATGTCTCAGTCATCATTGGATTGCATTGCATTATATGTTTGGATCATTTCAAATCTCATTTCACGAAGACGTATTATTGGAGATATAGAGCGACAGCTGATATTTAGATCATTTTATGTCAGTATCTGCTCTACTGTTATAAAAATCTCATTGATTTACATTACAAGCAGCAGAATTTCATCATATAAATATCAGTATATCAGTCTGAGTCTATTTTTTGACAATTTTGTCTGAACTTTTAATAAACTGCTTAATTAACACATTTTTAACAATGCATTTATTCCTTTTTATTAAATTATTTTAATTAATGTGTTCATATTAAAATATTAAATAAATTAATTTAAATGTAATACATTATTAAAAAGTTTTAATTGTTAGTTTATATAAGCAAATGCAGTTAACTAAATGTAAAAAAAAATAAAATAATCATATATATATGTGACCCTGGACCACAAAACCAGTCATAAGGCTAAATTTTACAAAACTGAGATGTATACATCATTTGAAAGCTCAATAAATAAGCTTTCTGTCGATGTATGGTTTGTTAGGATAGGACAATATTTGGCCGAGATACATTTATTTGAAAAATAGGAATCTGAGGGTGCAAAAAATCAAAATACTGAGAAAATCACCTTTAAAGTTGTCCAAATTAAGTTCTTAACAATGCATATTACTAATCAAAAATGACATTTTGATATGTTTACAGTAGGAATTTTTCGAAAAATCTTCATAGACATGATCTTTACTTAATTTCCTAATGATTTTTGGCATAAAAGAAAAATCAAAAATTTTGACCCATACAATGTATTTTTGGCTATTGCTACAAATATACCCCAGCGACTTAAGACTGGTTTTGTGGTCCAGGGTCATATATATATATATATATATATATATATATATATATATATATATATATATATATATATATTTTTTTTTTTTTTTTAAATAAAATGTCACAGAAAATAAACACGTAATTATAGAAGCTGCAGTGTTATTAAATTTTTTTACATTTTTCAGCCAAATGTCAAAACTGTCTTATGGTGTAGCTGCCTCAAGCATGGTTCAATATATTCCAGCTTTTATAAATTAAAAGGAAAAGCGTAAAAATGTTAATAAACACCTCCAGTATAATTGTACAAGTGTCTGTTTTAGTCTATTTTAATGGCAATCATTTTTTCATCCATTTATTTCTGGAAGCACAGGAACTTGATACATTTCGTCTCTGAAAACCATGTCCTCTGGTGTGACACCATGTCCAGATTTTAAATCAGCCAATTCCAGAAAAAAAAAAAACTTTGACTTGAATGACCCCTGAAAGTTACTGAAGCCTGTGGTACATTTTTGTCTCAGAATTGTTCAAAGATTTAACTTTTTAGAAAGCAACACAAAAGTGTTACTTTTTGTTGTCATTTGGTATGACACCCCTAAATTAGATTATTTAATTAAAAACTGTATGTTAAACTACATAATCAATGACAGGTTAGCTTAGAATAGCAAGGTTACTAATTGACACAAAAGGCTAAAACGTCCTTCGATGTGACAGAAAATGTTTAAAAGATGCATTTTAAATAATTAAACAAGATTTGTTTAACTCCTTCATTTTTTTTTGACCATTCACAGTGTTCTTAAATGCAATTTACCAGGGTTGGGGTCAATTCAGGAATGAACTCAATTCAAAGAAGGAAATGGAATTGGAATTGGAATTCAACAACAATTACAGGAAACAGAGTTGGAATTGAATTGGAATTACAGGAAGTGGAATTCAATTTAGGGAAATTCCACTGAATTCCGTTTATTGCTGTTTCTGAGCATTTATTTGTGATTACATTTAGAGACATAAATTTGGACTTTATTTATGATGCTTTACAAATACCATGTATTAAATAGGGTTGATCAAATGCAAGTAAATAAAAATGAGAACTGTACATTATGAATTAATAATTGAATGACAGTGGTGATAAGTTTCTGGATGTACTATACATTCAATATATGATTACCACATAATATATGTCTTAACTCACAAAAAAATGAGTTATGTTCATTCATGTATTTCATTCACTTTTTATTGCATCGAATTATCATCATTTCCTGAAATTTGTCATGTGAAATGATCATGCTTAACACACTAAACATACAGTACTTTCTATTTCTTTTATACGTTTGTTGTTTATGTGATTTACAATATTTAATGTACTATAAACTATTAAGCAAATCAAGTCAAATTATTTTATTTAGCAACTAAAGTGGAATTTAGTGGAATTTATTTGAATTCAATTCTGTTTCCTGGCATTCCAATTCAATTCCAATTCCATTTCCTGTCAGCTGCATGCAATTCCAATTCCATTCCAGGAAGTGAATTGGAATTTACCATTCATTCTCAATTCAATTCATGAATGACCCCAACCCTGCAATTTACATTAATTAAACAATTTTCTAATATTTGGGCAGAAAACCTGTACCATTATAAAGTGTCATGAAAATAAATCTGAAATGTAATACTTTGTTTTTGAATCAGAAAAAATGTAGTGGAAGAGAGAGGACATGGAAATATAGACAGAAAATGAGGAGAAAGGAGATCCTAAGAGAACGATGCAGAAAGTAAACAGAATCAACATGATGCATTAAAAAGAGTAGCCATATAGCAACTTACAAAAGAGGAACAAAAGCAAATGTCAACATTATTACAAAATAAAAGTCACCAGGAACCAATGAAGCGCTTTACCAGGGTCTGAGCAGATCCAGCGCTTCAGAGAACTTGTTGTTGAGGACGAGGTTGAGGGCCATGTTGCACTCCTCAATAGACGTGCGCAGGTCCATCTTAGACGCCCTGAACACACACACAAACACACACACAATGAGAACTACAGCAATCTGACCGATGATCTGATGTGTGACTCACGATGTTCAGATACTCACACTGGGATGCGGTCGAAAGCATCTTCAAAACAGTCCTGAAACAAACAGAACAGATTATGAACATAAACACATGAATGTCTGATCATGTGACACGCTCTAACACACATGAGTTCAGATCAGCTCTCTAGTCTATTTATAGATGTGTGGTTATGTAACTCAATTCGAACTGTTGCTAATCTGATGCCTTAATTTATTAAATTAATACTTTTATTCACAAATATGGAGTTAGAATTGTTGCTTAATTCCAAATAAATACATTATGATCAGCAAATAAATGTAAAGCGATTGACAAAAAAAACAAAGAATAACCACAAAATAAATAAAATGAGATCCACAAATAAATCTTAGAGTTCCACAAACATGAATTATATTCACAAGTAAAAAAATCTGAAGCGCAAATAAAAAACATACTCACAAATATTTTTTTTAATTATACAAACACAACTTTGCCCGGCATTTATATGTGAATCGCATACTGTGCATTTGTAGATCGCTGCGCGTATTTGTGAATTTTGAAACATTTCAAGCGCCAAGACGCAAACTAATCCACAAACGGATGGACTCCACCCACCTTCTACTTAAGCCAATCAGATAGCGGCCACGTGGGGCTGACCAATCGTTGCACGCTCCAACAAATGTTTCAAAATCCACAAATATGCGCAGCGATCAACAAATGCACAGTATGCGATTCACATATAAATGCCGGGCAAAGTTGTGTTTGTATAATTAAAAAAAATATTTGTGAGTATGTTTTTTATTTGCAATTCAAATTTTTTTTTACTTGTGAATATAATTCATGTTTGTGGAACTCTAAGATTTATTTGTGGATCTCATTTTATTTATTTTGTGATTATGCTTGGTTTTTGTCAATCACTTTACATTTATTTGTGGATCATAATGTATTTATTTGGAATTATGCAACAATTTTAACTCCATACACAAAGGACGGATCAAATTGATTAAAAGTGTCAGTTAAGACATTTATAATCTTAAAAAGATTTCTATTTTTTAAGTAACTGCTGTTCTTTTGAACTTTCTATTCATCTGTGAATCCTGAAAAATTAAATGTATCACGGTTTCCACAAAAATATTGAGCAGCACAAGTGTTTTCAATATTGATAGTTTGTTGAGCAGCAAATCAGTATATTAGAATGATTTCTGAAGGATCATGTGACACTGAAGACTGCAGTAATGATGCTGAAAATTCAGCTGCGCATCACAGAAATAAATTACATTTGAACACATACAAAGAAAAGTATGGAAGCCCATTTTCGCTACTGAAGAAAAATGAAAAAGGTGATTGTGACTTTTTATCTCACAATTCTGACTTTTTATCTCGTTTTTTCTCAGACCTGTGAGAATAAAGACAATTGCGAGTTAAAAAGTCAGAATTGTTGGATATAAACTCACAATTGTGGGAGAAACTCACAATTCTGACTTTTTTTTCTCAGAACTGTGGAATATAAAGACAATTGCGAGTTAAAAAGTCAGAATTGCTAGATATAAAGTCAGAATTGTTGGATATAAACTCACAATTGTGGGAGAAACTTGCAATTCTGACTTTTTTCTCAGAATTGTGTGATATAAACACAATTGTGAGTTAAAAAGTTTTTAAATTTTTTTTAAGAAATCCTCAATGATAAAAATATATAGGGAAAAATTTTATTTTATTCAACTGAAAAACGATATGAACTTGAATTTCTGAAATTAAACTTCTATTTTAATGAATTATACGCAGTAATAAACATGTTAGCTAAAGCTGCATCATTCTAGATAAATTTAAAAATCACAAATAAAATAAATAAATTGGAGATCACCGATTCTCTCATGATTTTGAAGGGAAAAAAAAGACTAGAAATCTAAACAAAATTATGTAATTTACTAGTGGTTCTGACAAAATGTTCTAAGTCTTTTAAATAATATATTCGGAGAAGACTTATTTCGCAAGTAGAATCTCCTGAATTAATGATTCAGTGATATATACTTTTTTAGACGTGCAATTCTGACTTTTTTCCCTTGCAATTGCTACTTTGTTTCTCGCAAATCTGTCTTTTTTCTCAGACCTGTGAGATATAACAGCACAATTGTGAGTTAAAAAGTCAGGATTTGCTAGACGTAAAGTCAGAATTGCAAGAGATGAGATATAAATTCGCAATTCGGACTTTTACTCACAATTGTGAGTTAGTTTTTTGCAATTGTGACATTTTTCTTGCAACTGCGTGTTTGTTTCTCATAATTCAGTTTTTTTTTCTCAGAATTGTGAGATATAACTCACAATCTGAGAAAAAAAAGTCAGAATTGTTAGAAACAAAGTCGCAATTGCAAGAAAAATGTCAAAATTGTGAGAAACAACTATTGCGATGAAAAGAGTTAGAATTACAAGAAAAAAAGTCAGAATTGCAAATTTATATCTCTTGCAATTGTGAACCTTTTTTTCTTTTTTTATTCAGTGGCAGAAACAGGCTTCCATAGAAAAGAGCTATTTTACATTGTAAAAATATTTCAGATTTTTTACTGTATTTTTGATCACATAAATGCAGCATTGGTCGTAATTTGTCAAATTTGCCACGAACCTACATATCCTGCAGGCAAACCATGGCTCAGAGAAATTAAAAATACTGGAAAGCTAAAACTATTAGTGGAATCAACAGTATTAAAAATATTTAAAAAATATTAATAAAATACAAAATCTAAAATAATATTAAACATATTACAAATTTATTCTCTGAGAATCTTTCTCACAAAACAACCTGTCTTTCTAGTTCTGTTAAATGAGGAACGTGAGGAACATTGATTGTGTATCATTAGTTTATTTAGTTTTTAGCCTCAAGCAGTAACTTCACATAATGCTTTGTAATTCTAACCCACTGCTGATGGCAAGATATTATGTGACCTTTTACAGACACTCCTCTATGAATTGCAAGAATGCAGCAGGTTTTAAGATAGAAACAGCCAACAAATGAAAATTTACTGTTGCAATTTTATGTCAATGGCATTTGAAATGATATTCCAGACATTGGCTTTTTTATCGACGTCAGTCGTCCTGCCCTAAAGACATCTAAAAACTCCACATGATGATAATGCATGAAGAGTGCTACTGTCATTAATATTTATCCCAATCTATCCAACTGCAGCACTTAAAACATGAGGCATTCGTTATGAACGAAAGAGCAATAGTGTTTAATGTTTAATGTGCTGTACATTAATAAATATTTTATATAGTGGACTGCACTGACCTACTATGACATAATCTCACAAAACAGCTTCAAATGTAATATTTAATATTTAGATTTTGTAGCTGAGAGTCAGAAAGATAAATGGGTGTAAATGTGTTGCAACTGATTTTGATGAATGACCAACACCCAAAGTGACATTTGTGCAGTTCATTTGGGATAAAAACAAGAATTGACCTGCAATCAGACACTGAGTCACTGTAAACCAGTTTGCCCTTTCAAACTATTTAAAGGCTTATAAACTTGGTGCTGCGTGTCTTTGGCAGGGTGTGCGCGTGTGTGATTGTAAATACCTCTGTTTTATACTCTGGAAATACTATGAGACTTTATTCCCCTAGTATTTCGGCTTTATTCTCGTAGTATTTTCACTTAATTCTCATAGTACTTTCTTTGTTCTTTCTTTATTTATCGCTTTATTCTTGCGGTATTCCGACTTTGTTCTCGCGGTATTCCGACTTTGTTCTCGCGGTATTCCGATTTTGTTTTCGCGGTATTCCGACTTTGTTCTCGCGGTATTCCGATTTTGTTTTCGCGGTATTCCGATTTTGTTTTCGCGGTATTCCGACTTTGTTCTCGCGGTATTCCGATTTTGTTTTCGCGGTATTCCGACTTTGTTCTCGCGGTATTCCGATTTTGTTCTCGCGGTATTCCGACTGTTCTCGCGGTATTACGACTTTGTTCTCGCGGTATTACGACTTTGTTCTCGCGGTATTACGACTGTTCTCGCGGTATTCCGACTTTGTTCTCGCGGTATTACGACTGTTCTCGCGGTATTACGACTTTGTTCTCGCGGTATTACGACTTTGTTCTCGCGGTATTACGACTTTGTTCTCGCGGTATTACGACTTTGTTCTCGCGGTATTACGACTTTGTTCTCGCGGTATTACGACTTTGTTCTCGCGGTATTACGACTTTGTTCTCGCGGTATTACGACTTTGTTCTCGCGGTATTACGACTTTGTTCTCACGGTATTCCGACTTTGTTCTCGCGGTATTACGCCTTTGTTCTCGCGGTATTCCGACTGTTCTCGCGGTATTACTATTTTGTTCTCGCGGTATTCCGACTGTTCTCGCGGTATTACGACTTTGTTCTCGCGGTATTCCGACTTTGTTCTCGCGGTATTCCGATTTTGTTTTCGCGGTATTCCGACTTTGTTCTCGCGGTATTCCGACTTTGTTCTCGCGGTATTCGCGGTATTCCGACTTTGTTCTCGCGGTATTCCGATTTTGTTTTCGCGGTATTCCGATTTTGTTTTCGCGGTATTCCGACTTTGTTCTCGCGGTATTACGACTTTGTTCTCGCGGTATTCCGATTTTGTTCTCGCGGTATTCCGACTGTTCTCGCGGTATTCCGATTTTGTTCTCGCGGTACTACGACTTTGTTTTCGCGGTATTCCGACTTTGTTCTCGCGGTATTACGATTTTGTTCTCGCGGTATTCCGACTGTTCTCGCGGTATTACGACTTTGTTCTCGCGGTATTCCGACTTTGTTCTCGCGGTATTCCGATTTTGTTCTCGCGGTACTACGACTTTGTTTTCGCGGTATTCCGACTTTGTTCTCGCGGTATTACGATTTTGTTCTCGCGGTATTACGCCTTTGTTCTCGCGGTATTCCGACTGTTCTCGCGGTATTACTATTTTGTTCTCGCGGTATTCCGACTGTTCTCGCGGTATTACGACTTTGTTCTCGCGGTATTCCGACTTTGTTCTCGCGGTATTCCGATTTTGTTCTCGCGGTACTACGACTTTGTTTTCGCGGTATTCCGACTTTGTTCTCGCGGTATTACGATTTTGTTCTCGCGGTATTACGACTTTGTTCTCGCGGTATTACGACTTTGTTCTCGCGGTATTACGACTTTGTTCTCGCGGTATTACGACTTTGTTCTCGCGGTATTACGACTTTGTTCTCGCGGTATTACGACTTTGTTCTCGCGGTATTCCGACTTTGTTCTCACGGTATTCCGACTTTGTTCTCGCGGTATTACGCCTTTGTTCTCGCGGTATTCCGACTGTTCTCGCGGTATTACTATTTTGTTCTCGCGGTATTACGCCTTTGTTCTCGCGGTATTCCGACTGTTCTCGCGGTATTACTATTTTGTTCTCGCGGTACTACGACTTTGTTTTCGCGGTATTCCGACTTTGTTCTCGCGGTATTACGATTTTGTTCTCGCGGTATTACGACTTTGTTCTCGCGGTATTACGACTTTGTTCTCGCGGTATTACGACTTTGTTCTCGCGGTATTACGACTTTGTTCTCGCGGTATTACGACTTTGTTCTCGCGGTATTACGACTGTTCTCGCGGTATTACGACTTTGTTCTCGCGGTATTACGACTTTGTTCTTGCGGTATTACGACTGTTCTCGCGGTATTACGACTTTGTTCTCGCGGTATTCCGACTGTTCTCGCGGTATTACTATTTTGTTCTCGCGGTATTACGACTGTTCTCGCGGTATTACGACTTTGTTCTCGCGGTATTCCGACTGTTCTCGCGGTATTACTATTTTGTTCTCGCGGTATTACGACTTTGTTCTCGCGGTATTCCGACTTTGTTCTCGCGGTATTCCGATTTTGTTTTCGCGGTATTCCGACTTTGTTCTCGCGGTATTCCGATTTTGTTTTCGCGGTATTCCGACTTTGTTCTCGCGGTATTCCGATTTTGTTCTCGCGGTATTCCGACTGTTCTCGCGGTATTACGACTTTGTTCTCGCGGTATTACGACTTTGTTCTCGTGGTATTACGACTTTGTTCTTGCGGTATTACG
Source organism: Garra rufa (assembly GCF_049309525.1). Lineage (NCBI taxonomy): Eukaryota > Metazoa > Chordata > Actinopteri > Cypriniformes > Cyprinidae > Garra > Garra rufa. Next base: position 42,043,893 of record NC_133378.1, read on the forward strand.
ACTTTGTTCTCGCGGTATTACGACTTTGTTCTCGCGGTATTACGACTTTGTTCTCGCGGTATTACGACTGTTCTCGCGGTATTACGACTTTGTTCTCGCGGTATTACGCCTTTGTTCTCGCGGTATTCCGACTGTTCTCGCGGTATTACGATTTTGTTCTCGCGGTATTCCGACTTTGTTCTCGCGGTATTCCGACTTTGTTCTCGCGGTATTACGACTTTGTTCTCGCGGTATTACGACTTTGTTCTCGCGGTATTACGACTTTGTTCTCGCGGTATTACGACTTTGTTCTCGCGGTATTACGACTTTGTTCTCGCGGTATTACGACTTTGTTCTCGCGGTATTACGCCTTTGTTCTCGCGGTATTCCGACTTTGTTCTCGCGGTATTACGACTTTGTTCTCGCGGTATTACGACTTTGTTCTCGCGGTATTCCGACTTTGTTCTCGCGGTATTCTAACGTTATTCTATCGGTATTCTGACTTTATTCTCGTTATATAGTCTATAAACTCGTTAGTCAACTAGGAAAAAATATTTTATTTAAATGGTTTAATGTTATTTAATGTACGTTTGAATGAATCACCAGCCACCATTTAAATGTTTACATTTCAACAATAAACTCGAGCAGAAACATAATTATATCATCAAATATAAAACCTGCCTTAAATGTCTTTATATAACTCGTTTTTTGAGTTATTTTAATATAGCCAAAAATAAACAGCAATTTAATGTATTAGTTTGGACTCTGTTGTTAATTTTAATTTACTAAGTGAGAGGGTTCCTTGTATATTTACAGCTTAAAAAAATTTACATGTTATCATGAGCGTGTGAATCAGAATTGGAACGAATCATGAAATTTTTTGGGACAAATATAACAGTATTACTCTCATAAGCCTTAAAAAAAAAACAGACACTGAGAAACATTTAATGGAAAATCGTAAGCACTTATATAAGCATTTCAAATGAATAAAAGAGCTGAGTCCATCACGAGGACTGAGTTCGTGTTCTGTTTGCCTGTTTTATGAAGTGCAGAAATGCTCTTAGTTGCTCTTAGTGTGTGTGTGTGTGTGTGTGTGTGTGTGTGTGTGTGTGTGTGTGTGTGTGTGTGTGGTGTAATGTTGTAATAGCATAAGTGGATTACATGCATTAGGCTACAGATCAGCAGCTCAAACACACACTCGTTCATTCATTCTCAGTAAGCATGCAGTAATATCTGTGTACGATCAACAACAGACAATCTGCAGTGGAAAAAGCACAAGGTCAGTGAGAGTAACTGGATCTGCCTCACACACACACAGTGCCTCGGGTGTTTATCAATAAATAAACATCATGCAGCGCTGAGAGACACACTGCACACTTTAAAAGCCTTTCATCAGAAGGTCTCAAACACACAGCGCCATTACAAGTGTGTGTTTCAGGATGAGAGTCTGCCACGCCGGCGGGATGAAGCACCTGGTTGCCATGGAAACAGTTCTGTCAGGTGACAATATTAGATAAGAAATGACGTGCTGCAGCTCTGATGGATGCTATATATGCTACAGGTAGTCCAAAATGCAGCTGCTAGAGTCCTTACCAGGTCAAGAAAATATGATCATATTACCCCAATTTTACAGTCTCTACACTGGCTACCTATTAGGTTCCGTATCACTTACAAAATATTACTTCTTACCTATAAGGCCCTTAATGGTTTAGCTCCTGCATACCTAACTAGTCTCCTACTATGCTACAATCCCTCACGCTCCCTAAGGTCGCAAAACTCTGGACTTTTAGTAGTACCTAGGATAGCAAAGTCCACTAAAGGTGGGAGAGCCTTTTCTCATTTGGCTCCCAAACTCTGGAATAGCCTTCCTGATAACGTTCGGGGTTCAGACACACTCTCTATGTTTAAATCTAGATTAAAGACTCATCTCTTTAGCCAAGCATTCACATAATGTATCTCATAACGTTGAAATTTCAGTTACATCTGATCAAATGCACATTAATATTCCTCAGCTTGGGCTAAACACATCATTTTTGTTTGGTCGGAAGTTGGAACAGCAGCTACGCTAATTATTTCTGTTTCTCTGTCTTTGCCACGGGATTTCCATCCCGTGGTAACTAGGATTTACACAAGATTCAGCCCGGATTCAGATGAAGAGATGATGCCAACCCCTCAGAGGACCGCAGATGATGCCAGCCTTGAAACAACATACAGCACTACATAATTTTCCTACAAGTTTGATTACAGCACATAACCATTGCAATTAGTGTTCATCATCTGTTTAATTACACAGTTTCTGATTTAATATTTATATCATATGTACATCGACTCAACATACAGTATTCACCACTAATAAGCTACTAAATATATTGTAGTAGCCTAAAACTTTTGTGCAGCTGCTCTGCAACAATCTGTATTGTAAAAAGCGCTATACAAATAAACTTGAATTGAATTGAATATATGCAGTGTTTGGGGGTCATGCATTGCAAGTAACGCAGGTTACCTAATAATATGACTTTTTCCAAGTAACTAGTAAAGTATCGCATTACTTTTTAATTGACAAGAAAATATCCGAGTTACTTTTTCAAATCAGTAACGCCAGTTACTTTCCCCCCATTTATTGATTAATAGCTCTCCTGTCCCCATGTTGAGAGAAATTGTGAGCAAGATGTTACTTTAGTTCTAGAATAAACATGAACATTCATTCATTCATCTCACTCACTAAAAAACAGATACAGTGTTCTTCAAAATGAATAAAAACTGTGAAATTCAATGCAAACCTGCAATAATTAAATGTTAAATAATACAAATATCCTTTATGTATTTAATCCCATTTTATTAAGCGATGTCTTTGCTGCTGACCTTCGATGATCCGATTCATCCATACTAATAAGCAGAAATTCCTCAAGATAATCTAACCTTTGTTTTCCTTTTTTTTAATTCCTGTTTTTTCTCTAAGCCTGAGGCTTTTGGTGTGAAAAGGCTTTACATTTGACAAAAATATAACTTTTTATATTAAAAACAAACAAGCAAGCCCTGGCCAGATTTAAAAAGTAACGCAAAAGTAACGTAACGCATTACTTCCCATAAAAAGTAACTAAGTAACGTAATTAGTTACATTTTTAGGGAGTAACTCACTATTGTAATGCATTACTTTTAAAAGTAACTTTCCCCAACACTGGTTATTACACGCTTAATGTCGTTATGATAACATACATGACCCTGGAGCACAAAACCAGTCTTAAGTAACACTGGTATATTTGTAGCAATAGCTGACAACACATTGTATGGGTCAAAATGATCGATTTTATGCCAAAAATCATTAGGATATTAAGTAAAGATCATGTTAGATGAAGATATTTTGTACATTTTTTACCGTAAATATTTCAAAACTTAATTTTTGATTAGTAATATGCATTGCTAAGAACTTCATTTGGACAACTTTAAAGGCGATTTTCTCAATATTTAGATTTTTTTGGCACCCTCAGATTCCAGATTTTGAAATAGTAGCTTATTTATTTAGCTTTCAGATGACATCTCAATTAAAAAGAAAAAATGGACCTTTTTGACTGGTTTTCTAGTCCAGGGTCACATATGCAAGATTATTAATGCATGAATCAAACACTGCCATGCAAAAAATGCTTTTCTTACTTATATTTTTTTGTCTTGTTTCCAGCAAATATATCTAAGAATTCTTAAATCAAGAAAGATTTTCTAGATTAGTAAAAATGATTGTCTTGTTTTCAGAAAAAACATGTCAAAATTAAGTATGTTTTTTGCTAAATAATCTGCCAATGGGGTAAGAAAAATGATCTTGTTTTCTGTTTTGAATTATTTTGCTTGTTCTAAGCAAAAACTCACTTAATTTTGACTTGTTTTTTTCTGAAAACAAGACAATAATTTTGAATAATCTAGAAAATCCTTCTTGATTTAAGGATTTTTAGATATTTTGGCTGGAAACAAGACAAAAAAAAATTTTGCCCTGTGAAACAAAAAAATTTGCAAGCCTAAATATAAAAAAAACTTTAAAGGCAATATTTACATTTTTTGCACCCTCAGACTGCAGATTTTCAAATAGTTTTACAATAACAAACCATACATCAATGGAAAAGCTTGTTTGTTCAGCTTTCAGATGATGTATCTATTATTTTTTTAGTCTTGTTTCCAGCCAAAATATCTAAAAATTCTTAAATCAAGAAGGATTTTCCAGACAAGTAAAAATTATTGTGTTTTCAGAAAAAAAAAACAAGTCAAAATTAAGAGTGTTTTTGCTTGAAACAAGCTAAATAATCTGCCAATGGGGTAAGAAAAATAATCTTGTCTTCTGTTTGAAATAAGATTATTTTTCTTACCCCATTGGCAGATTATTTGGCTTGTTCTAAGCAAGACTTGTTTTTTTCTCATTTTTACTCGTCTAGAAAATCCTTCTTGATTTAAGAATTTTTAGATATATTGGCTTGAAACAAGACAAAAAAATCTAAGTAAGAAAAGCATTTTGCACTGTGAAACACATTTTTGCAACCCTAAATATATCAAAACGTAATTTTTGATAAGTAACATGCATTAAAAACTTAATTTAGACAACTTTAAAAGCGATTTTCTCAATATTTAGATTTTTTTGCACCCTCAGATATCACATTTTTTAATATAGTTGTACAATAACAAACCATACATCAATGGAAAAGCTTATTTAGTCAGCTTTCACATGATGCACACATTTCAATTTAAAAGAAAATGGCCTCTTATGACTGGTTTTGTAGTCCAGGGTCACATTTGCTCCTAAACACATCAACAACACACACACACACACACACACACACACAAAAAAAAAATTATGATGGGAGCCATGGAAAAACCAGTTATGAAAGAAACCACTGTATTGCCATGACTATGAGATGGAAACATGAATTGTGATGGTAACTTTGTTTTTATTCTCTGAAGTAGTCGTGTAGATACTGTATCAATATCATCGCTGCATCATTGTACCGACGCAGCACTTTTTATGAGGCTGAACAAAAGTGAATGAACTTCGAGCTTAACCTTTATGACGTCACGCCGTGACGCCAGACGTTTACCTGAACACACACACACGCGCACAGTTGTCATTCACATCGAGTCAATATGTAATTAAATCACTGTGTTTGGAGAAATCCAGACGAATAAACAGCGACTTCCGCATCTGAGAGGACAAGAGCCCTATGTAGTGTGTCAGCGTCTTAACACCTAATGAGCTCCCTAGATAGCGCATCTCAGACGCGTTCGTCGGGGCCACAAGCGTTTTCCTCGTCAGTATCGTGACCTAGACTGCAAGTAATGCGTTTGGAGACACGGCTGGCATTTACGGTCAGATATCTGACACTCACCTCCTCCGGTTCCGCGCCGTCCGCTCCGTTACCGACCCGAGCCATGGCGCTTGATTCCCTGAGATCGGCGCGGAATGTTTGCTTGCATTAACAGTCACACATCTGGATCCGTCCGGGTTCTCCGGCTTGTGCGCTGCTGAAGGCGGTTCTTCACGGCGGGTTCGGTTCAGCCTCTCGGTTGGTTACGGACGCCGAATGTCGTCGTCGGAGGTGTGACGTTTGGTTCAACGGACACGCCCACCGACGCGTCACGCAGGCGCTTTGCGGTTACAAACATTGTGAAAATATTCGTAATTTGATTAATTATCCAGAGTGTTGTCATAATCAGCCGTTTGTCCATTAATAATGAATACCGTAGTTTTGTTTACCGCAACGGTTTGTGTAAACCGGACGCAGAATTACCGGTCCTACTATGGTGAGACTGTCGCTCATGAATATTAATGACGTCCTGAGGAATATGCTTGGTAACTTTCCTGACGCATATCCTGATTAATATTCATGAGCCATGCCTCGCCCACAGCGGGCTTCGCTTATTGGCCAGCAGACTTGTCCTCGCCTACCAACGCCAATCGGTTTGGCGCATGTTACGTCACGTATTTATAATTAGTGAGCTCGAGCTTCGCCATAGTAGGATTTCTAAAGTCAGTGGAAGAGATTTTGGAGCTGCACAGTACTTTATAATGAATGCGTTTATCTGCTTCCATTAGCTCCTTTTACATTGACTATCACTCTACAACAATAATTTCTCAAATATTTATTATAAACTGATCATGTAAGATTGACTTCAGTGGTATGAGATGACTGTCGCCAACTGAATAGCAGTGGTAAAATATTTAAAATATATAGTGAATTAAGCTACAAACTCTGAAGGTGATGACCTCGATGACTGTTGCCGTCTATGGGCACAACCGATTCAATTGAGTGAGTCATTTACACTGGAAGCGCTCTAAATGATTCAAACTCAAACTCGATTCACTAGCATAAACCAGATCAAAAGAGTCGTTCATTTTCAAATTTGACGTTGCTTGTAATAATGAGTTTTAAAAAGCACGTAGTGTTGGGTGAAACTGAGCTTTTCAAAATTCCGAATTAGTTATTGGTTAGCAAAATTATTTACTGGAAGCGTTAATTATTTGATTCGGATCGAAATGGAACCTCTGAGCGTGAATCACAAATCATTTGATTCAGATTGTAATGTTTTCAGGCACTTTGTAAATCATTTGATTCAGATCGGGAGCGCAGATCGCCGCTTCGCTCATCAGATTGGAGCTTCAGAGCAGGAGTCGCGAATCATTTGATTCAGATTGGAACTTTTTCAGGAAGTTTGCAAATCATTATTCAGACCAGAACTTTGGAGCGCGGATCACCGATTCGTGAATCATCATAAGATCGGAGCTTCGTAGCGTGAAGCGCGAATCATTTGTTTCAGGTTAGAACTTTTGAAGCAGTTTGCGAATCATTATTCAGATCGGAACTTCGGAGTGTGGATTGCAAATCATTTGACTTAGATCAGCACTCTTTCTGGTGCTTTGTGAACCTTTGATTCAGATCGGAATACAGAGCACGGATCGCAAATCACTTTATTTAGATCGAAACTTTTCAGCTGGTTTGAGAAACATCATTCAGATTGGAGCTTCGGTGAATCATTTGATTCAGATTGGAATTAAAAGTGCGGATCGTGAATCATTTTATTTGGATCAAAACTTTTCAGTCGGTTCATGAATCAGGACTTCGGAGCGCAGATCGCGAATCATTTGATTCAAATCGGAAGTTTGTAAAGTGGATCGCGAATCAACTTTTCAGTTGGTTTGCGAAACATTTTTTAGATCGGGATTTCAGACGGCGGATCGAGAATCATTTGATATAGATCTCAACTTTTCTGGCGGTTCGTGAATTCTTAGATTGGAGAGTGAGTCGCGAATCATTCGATTCAGATCTTTTGCAGGTGGTTTGTGAATCATTTGATTCAGATCAGAACTTGACAGAATGATTTTCCGCTGGTTCACGAATTATCAGATCGGAGCTTCGGAGTGCGGATCGCGAAACATTTGACTCAGACCAAAGCCTTTTCAGGCAGATTGCGAATCGTTTGATTCAAATCGGAACTTTTTAACGCGGTTTGCGAATCATTTGATGCAGATCGGAACTTTTAATCCTTTTTTCTTTCTTTCTGTCTTGCAAACAGTACAAAAAAAAAGTACAGTTATAAGAACAAATAAAGAAAAGGAAGTATAAAGATACAAATCCATTTAAGAATGGTTTTAGTATAGTATAGTGCAGTAACTATAGTTTTTGTCATATTGATAAGCATTTGTATATAACCAGTTTTACTACAAATGCCATGGTCAAATTATGATTAGTGTTGCAAAACTATGGTTAATTTTCCTAAGGGATGTGTTGCCAGATTAACAAAATAAATGTAATAAATTTACTTCTTGAATAGTTTTTTTATATGTGACCCTGGAGCACAAAACCAGTCTTAAGTCGCTGGGGTAATATTTGTAGCAATAGCCAAAAATACATTGTATGGGTCAAAATTATTGATTTTTCTTTTATGCCAAAAATCATTATGAAATTAAGTAAAGATCATGTTGCATGAATATTTTTGGTAAAATTCCTACTATAAATATATCAAAATGTAATTTTTGATTAGTAATATGCATTGCTAAGAACTTAAATTGGACAACTTTAAAGGTCATTTTCTCAGTATTTTGATTTTTTTGCACCCTCAGATTTCAGATTTTCAAATAGATGAATCTCAGCCAAATATTGTCCTATCCTCACAAACCATACATCAATAGAAAGCTTATTTATTGAATTTTCATATGGTGTATACATCTCAGTTTTGTAAAATGTAACCTTATGACTGGTTTTGTGGTCCAGGGTCACATATAGTTTATGAAAGTCTAGTTCAACTTTGAATAAAGTAAGGATTATGTATGTGAAATTTAGCTATCAGAAAACACTAGTAAGTTATATTTTGCTATATTATGTTTTAAATAGTAAAACATTTCAAAGAAAACACCTTTAAAACTGCTCTAATGTTAGTTAAAAAAAAAATTAGTGTAATTATTATCTGATGAATATGCCAACATAAAAAGCTCTCTTTATCATTTATGAGTCTGTTTTCTACCAAAGCTATAAATAGACATTAGATGACATGGAACTGTGGTTATAAGTCTTTCATAAATGCATCAACGTCAAAAATCAAACCTTCTCATTAGACGAATGCGTACACAAACAACAGGCCCACGACACAAGCAGCAAAGAGTACTAAAGATCAGTTTAATGCATATTCACCGTAATATCGACACAGGAAGCACATGCAAGTGCTTTATAATACAAATCTAGGGGCGTCTGAGCATGACAGACAATGCTAGAACATCTTACGGCTAAATGTGTTCATTAAAGACAACGTCTGTTGTATTAGCACCGGATTCAGATCAGATCTAATGTGTGTGAAAGAGTCCAGATATGGACTCAAAACGTTTTTTTAATCATGGTGTTACTGAATGATCATAATGTAGCTGCCCTTTGTACAAACACACAAATGAACAGTTAATGCTCAGGTTTAGCATGTACTTGGTTGGGTCACATCTTACAAACAGAATAGAGAACAAACGTCCGTCTGGAATGCGTCGAACTAGATCCGCTGTATTTTCAGCTCAGATTTGAACTATAGTGTCTGCTGATGTGACTTAATGCTCTGTGATCAAAGGAAAGGCATAAATCTGAACAATTCATCCTGTCAGTCGGCATCAGAATCAAATCAGACCAGAATGAGTGATGATGGACTGACAGGAGAAACATCGCTATTTCTGACATTTATTAGTGTCTCTTTGTCTCTTCTCACAGAACGGCACCCGTCTAAAGCTTTGAAAAACTAAAACACTGAAGTCAAGGCATTGGGATTTATCTATGACACCAAACTGTGGAGATCCCAGCTGAGCTGCTGAAACACTGACGTCGATGGGAACCTTTGAAATACACTAAATCCACACGAGGAATCGTACTGGACGGGTGAAACGCTTTTCTTTTCAGCGTGAATAAATAACTGCAACGGCCACCGGATAAAACTCTCTCCGATTGCGGATAAAAAGCCTGATTCCAGAATATCAACACAACAATGATAAAAACACAAGGTGAACTCCGGCGGTTTCCTCACGTCAGCTGCTGTCCGCACTGAAAAACACTTCAGAGATCAGTCAAACCATCAGCAGCTGTTTACACACAAATTAACATCTGCTGAAAAAAACTGAGATGTAGATGAGTTTGTTTCTTTCTTAGATTTGGAGAAACACGTCATTCCATCGCTTGCTCACCAATAGATGTGAATGGGTGCCGTCAGAAAGAGAGCTAATAAAAACATCACAGTAATCCGCATCACTCCAGTCCATCAGTTAACATCTTGAGAAGACAAAAGCTGAAACAAATCCATCATTAAGACGTTTTTAACTCAAATACATTGAGTCCATAATCACGCTTCCTGCTGTGAAAAAGTCAAATTTTTTTTATGCTGTTTTGGCCTGTAAATGGCGCTTGATCTGTGCAGATTTCTCTCCTGAATCAGACCAGACCACTTTTCCACTGGAGGAAACGTTATGGATTTGTTTCAGCTTTTGTCTTCTCAAGATGTTAACTGATGGACTGGAGTGGTGTGGATTATTGTGATGTTTTTATCAGCTGTTTGGACTCTCATTCTGATGGCACCCATTCACATCCATTGGTGAGACAGTGATGGAATAAACATTTCTTTTGCTATTAAATGTCATCTTTTCAGATCCTTGGTGATCCAAGATTAGGATGAGTTTGTTTCTTCATTAGATTTGTGGAAATGCGTCATTCCATCACTTGCTCACCAATGCATGTGAATGGGTGCCGTCAGAATGAGAGTCCAAACAGCTGATAAAAACATCACAATAATCCACACCACTCCAGTCCATCAGTTAACATCTTGAAAAGATAAAAGCTGAAACAAATCCATCAGTAAGTCGCTTTTAACTAAAATATGAGTCCATAATCCACAGTAATGCTTCCTGCAGTGAAAAAGTTTCCAGAACCCAGCCACTTATTTTCTTTAAAGCTGTTCTGGCTTGTAAACAGCACTTAATCTGTGCAGATTTCTCTCCTGATCCAGACCAGACCACTTTTCCACTGGAGGAAGCGATATTATAGATTATGGACTCAATTTAGTTTAATTAAAAACATCTTATTAATAGATTTGTTTTAGCTTTTGTCTTCTCCAGATGTTAACTGATGGGCTGGAGTGGTGTGGATTACTTGTGGATTATTGTGATGCTTTTATCAGCTGTTTGGAGTCTCATTCTGACGGCACCCATTCACATTCATTGGTGAGACAGTGATGGAATGAACCATTTCTTTTGCTATTAAACGTCATTTAATTAAACGTTAAACGTTTCAGATCAAGTGATCAAAGATTAGAATGAGTTTGTTTCTTAATGAGATTTGTGGAAATGTGGCATTCCATTACTTGCTCACCAATGGATGTGAATGGGTGCCGTCAGAATGAAAGTCCAAACAGCTGATAAAAACATCACAATAATCCACAAATAATCCACACTACTCCAGTCCATCAGTTAACATCTTGAGAAGACAAAAGCTGAAACAAATCCATGATTAAGACATTTTTAACTCAAATACCTTGAGTCCATAATCTATAATAATGAAAAAGTGGTCTGGTCTGAATCAGGAGAGAAATCCGCACATCAAAATCAAGAACCGTTTACAAGCCAAAACAGCTCTAAATAAATATGTGGCTGGATATTGATGTGAGAAACAACAAGAGATAGACTATTTCACTGGAGGAAGTGTTATTATGGATTACGGACTCAAAAGTATTTTAGTTCAAAATGTCTTAATGATGGATTTATTTCATCTTTTGTCTTCTTACGATGTTAACTGATGTACTGGAATGATGGACTTGTGGATTACTGTGATGTTTTTATAAGCTATTTGGACTCTCATTCTGATGGCACCCATTCACATCCATTGGTGAGCAAGTGATGGAATGAACATTTTCACAAATCTGATGAATAAACAAACTCATCCTAATTTTGGATGGCGTAAGGGTGAGGATATTTTCAGAAAATGGTCATCTTTGGGTGAACTATTCCAGCAGACAGTGAAAGTGATTATGATGGTGTGATACCTGTGAGGCACGGGTTCAGTGGTTTGAGGCGCTTGTTTCGTATCTCGGGTCCCTTCACAGACGCTCGTCGGACTGACAGCTGAAAACAGACAACATAACATTTATTTACTGAAATAATTTATGCAGAATATATCAGACTAACATTAAATAAATAATTAAAATAAACTTTTTATCGAAATGCACACATAAAAGAAAATAAGAAAAACAAAATTTGTTAGGAAAAACGATTATTTTTAAAGAACATACCAGAGACTTTATAGTAACTAAAACAATAAATAAAAATAAATGAATTAATAAATACAATGAAAAACATCTGTTACTCAAAATAAAAATCAACTTTGACTGATATAAAATATTAAAAAAATACATATTTAATACATTTATTTAAATATATTGATATTAATGAATGAGTTTATTCAAAAAATATATCATACTTTTAATTGAATAAATTTCTTTTTTTATAACATCTAATATTTATATTTTATTTCATTAAGTTTTAAATAATCATGTTGTTTTAGTTGACTATAATAACCCCAGTACATACACTGCCATTCAAAAGTTTTTCAAGAATCAAGGCTGAATTTACTTGATCAAAAAAAAAGTAATATTGTAAAATATTATTATAATTTAAAAGTGTTTTTTTTTATATACTTTAAAATATAATTTATTCCACATGATCCTTCAGAAATCATTCTAATACTTTTTCAGGATACTTTGATGAATAAAAAGTTAAACTGAACTTTAAATAGTAGTTTATATTGTTACAAAAAACTATTTTAAACAAATGCTGTTCTTTTTAACTTTTTATTTCTTAAAAACAAAAATAAGCAGCACAACTGTTTTCAACACTGATAATAAATCAGCATATTGGAACAATTTCTAAAGGATCATGTGACACTGAAGACTGGAGGAAATGATGCTGAAAAATCAGCTTCGCATCACGGGAATAAATTACAATTTTAAAATATATTCACATAGACAACAGTTATTTTACACTGAAATAATGTTTCACAATTTATTAGTTTCCTCTGGATTTTTAATCAAATAAATGCAGCCTTGATGAACATAACAGACTAAATAAATAAATAAATAAAATTTTTACTGATCCCAAACTTTTGAACAGCAGTGTACATACATGAATAATGCTATGCTATAATAATAATAATAAAAAACAAAAACAATACAATTTAAAAAAAATAAAATGGCAAACTACAGGTAAGAGATGATGATGCTTTTATTGGAAAATAAGATGCTGATCACACAACCTACTCATAGACATATCATCTTGACATATTAAATATAGTGTGAATGATTGTTTACTGTGAGCAGAGCAACGTCAAACTAATAGAGCTTTGCAGGAAACCAGCGCTCAATTATAGCACTACTGACCAATCATGCTGAAATATCCCAGAGGGCCATGTACTAATCGACATGGGCTCTGATGAGTGTGTTATTACCTGATCTGGCGTCCGTCTCTCTCTCTTCCTGCAGCGAGTCGATGTACTCCTGACTCAGAGTCTCGTCAGCGTCTCCGATGAGGTAGATGTTTTTAAAGCGATGATACAACATGGAGGCTTTAAACATGATCGCCTCGCTGCCGCGAAACCACCGCATCTGAACACACACACATACACACACGCACACGCACACACACACACACACACACACACACACACACACACACACACACACACACACACACACACACACACACACACACACACACACACACACACAATACATGTGAGAAGGTTGCAAAGGGGTGAAAAATTCCGGTATATTTCCATGGAAACTTTAATTTAATCTGGAAATTTATCAGGAATTTATGGAAATTAATTGGAAATTTTAGGAGATTTAGAGAAACTGTATCACAAATAAAATTTAAACATTTTGTTTGATGATAAGCTGACATGCATGCAAACCAATACAAATGTAAAAAAAATGACATTTTTGGATGTTTTTTTTTCAGGATTAGAAACTTAAAAAGAACAGCATTTATTCAAAACGGAAATCTTTTCTAATATCAATCTTTACTATTTTTATTAATTTAACATCATTGTTGACAAAGTATTAATTTCTTTAAAATAAAGAAAAAAAAACAGTACAGTAACAAAACGGTAGTGTACTGTTAAAAAAGGATTTCTATTTTAAATATACGCTGTTCTTTTAAAAAAAAATAACCAAAGAAAACAGATAAAAAATAAAATAAATTAAATATTAAACAGCACAACTGTTTTCAAAATTGATATTTCAGAAGGATCATGTGACACTGAAGACTGGAGTAATAATGCTGAAAATTCAGCTTTGCATCACAGAAATACATTATATTTTAAAGTACATTAAAACAGAAAACTGTTATTTTAAATTGTAATTACACTTAATATTTTTGATAAAAGAAGGCTTGATGAGCATAAGAGATGCAGTGTTCAAAAACATTAAAAATAGTAATGTGTCCCCACTTTTGACCCGTACTGTCTTTGTCTGATAACAAAACTGGCTAGCAGAAGGTAGAAGAAAGTGCATCGCAGCTTGAGCTAAATTGACTGTAAATTGTCAATGAAATAGTGCTTACTGGCTTAGCTTTTTTCATATCTGATTTTCTGGCTAGCTAACTACTGTTTAAACACTTTTTGGTATTTGCTAGTTAAACTTGAATACCATAGGGAAATATATTTGCCCAAGTAATATCAAAACTTAGATGTAGTCCTTGGGCTCAAATGCAGCCAGTGTAGCTTAAAAGAAAATGCAATCCTATGTGAGACTGAACTCCATTACTCTGCACCAGTGAGTATCTTCACATATGTGTACCTTTCTGAGCGTGTCGATGAGCTCGCTGTGGTTCTGAATGTTTCGGGACGAGACCGGGACGGTGCTCAACTCATCCAGAGCCAATAAACACTTACTGACATCCTGTAAGAGAGACGCACAATCAATAATCTTACCGAGGAGCAACTCTGAGTTTATGATATTAAGCGGGTTCATACTGGATTTTCGAGCGTCATTGAGATTCTGATGTCGCCATGAAGCCGGTAGAGCAAAGAGTCTGTGACGGACAGAGAGTGAGCTGAAACACACAAACACATGATTAGAGATCTACACACAAACACACACACACACACACACACACACACACACACACACACACACACACACACACACACACACACACACACACACACACACACACACACACACACACACACACACACACACACACACACACACACACGTTGATTCAGTGTTGTTTGTGTGCATCTCACCTTTGTGTTCTTCCTCTTTGCTGCTGCTGTTGTTGTTCTGCTGTCTGTAGAAACACACTCAGTTAATGACTGATAACTATAACCATAACTATTAAGATAGCTAGAATAATGGCCATAACTTTTATTGCTTTATGATCATATTACAGTAAGATCAGCATTACAATAATATAGCAATAACTACAACAAAAACTAATATATTATGGCTATAACAGTAATACTATACTATAATAATACACTATAATGAAAACAATAATGACAACTCAATACAATACCATTAAGTTAAATGTAATTTATAATACTGTTTAATAAAGTAATATTTGTGAAAACTATACCAATAACTGTATTGATGACCTGGACAACTATAACAACGATAACTCTATCAATAACTATTATAATGACAACTATTATAACTAATATAGCTGTAAGCAGGTTCAAGCATTTTAAGGCATTTTTTTTTTTTTTGCAAATACAGGTAATTTATTATAGAAATATTATGTTTGGTAACGTTTATGACTGTCAAAGTGGCAGCTGTGGTCCGATCTCCTTAAAACTTTGCATGCTTGTTTAGAATCACCTGTCGCATGTGCTCATCAGGTTTTGTGACATTTTGAGTTTTCTTTTAGGCTTTATAGGATTATGGGTAAATTCTGACAGGTCCCTTTTCTAAATGACCCACTTATAGCTTCCCAAAGGGACAATTTAAAATTTTTTTAATGATTAGAGAAGCCAGAGAATTGTAAGAGAAGAGAAGAGTTGTTTTTTTTCTCAGATTAAGCAGAAAACCTAGGACTAGTTAGGAAAAGTAGGTTTTGTACATCTTCTGGTGTAAAAATGAAAATGTCAAAACTCAAAATAACATGGGCTCTAACAAAAAAAAAAAAAAAAATTCTTTAAATGTTTTTAAACTATTTTATCTGCAAATGGGTTTTAAAAATAGCTGATAACGATAATCATAACTAGCTATAATGGTCGACCGACATGCGTTTTTTAATGTTGATGCAGATACCGATTATTACAGATCAAGTAGACCGATAACCGATATTTTGAACCGATATTTTTATGTATGGTGTAAAAATAAAAAATTATAGCTCAGGGCTCGCAAAATTTCAAAATCTCTGGTAGCCCTTCGGGCAGGTACTCTTCAGATTTTGGTAGCCGAAAATTAATTTAACTAGCCCAAAATAAAAAAAGACCTTTTTTTTTTAAATATAGAAAATCAGATAGGAGTCTAAATGACAATCAAAAATGTTTTCAATACACAAATATAAACAAATTCCAAGGAAGGAATTTTATTTCATTATTTGGTGTTTCTGCAGAATTTTTAAATATCAAGGCAATTTATGACCCTTTATAAGAGCTGCACAAGTAAAATGAACAGCAAGAGTGGGGTTGGACAATGTACAGTAGAATATTAATAATAATTAATATAATTCAGATACAGGTTCACACAAAAACAAAATATCCTTATAATGGTCGACCAACATGTGTTTTTTAAAGCTGATACTGATTATTACAGATCAAGTAGACTGAAAACTGATATTTTGAACCGATATTTTTACTTATGGTGTAAAAAAAAAAAAAAAAAAATCCTATATGGTCGACCAACATATGCTTTTTACAGCCGATGCTGATAACGATTACAGATCAAGTAGACTGATAACCAATATTTTGAACCAATATTTTTATGTATGGTGTAAAAATAAAAATGATAGCTATAATAGTCGACAAACATATGTTTTTAAGGCCAATGCTGATTATTACAGATCAAGTAGACCGATAATCAATATTTTGAACCAATATTTTTATGTATGGTGTAAAAATAAAAAAAATATAGCTAAAATGGTCGACAAATATGTTTTTTTTAAGGCCGATGCCGATCAAGTAGACAGATAACCAATATTCTGAACCGATATTTTTATGTATGGATTAAAAATAAAAAAAATTGCTATAATGGTCGACCAACATGCGTTTTTTAAAGCCAATACCGATTATTACAGATCAATTAGACCGATAACCAATATTTTGAACCGATATTTTTATGTATGGTGTAAAAATAAAAAATTATAGCTCAGGGCTCACAAAATTTCAAAATCTCTGGTAGCCCTTCAGGCAGGTACTCTTCAGATTTTGGTAGCCGAAAATTAATTTAACTAGCCCAAAATAAAAAAAGACCTTTTTTTTAAATATAGAAAATCAGATAGGAGTCTAAATGACAATCAAAAATGTTTTCAATACACAAATATAAACAAATTCCAAGGAAGGAATTTTATTTCACTATTTGGTGTTTCTGCAGAATTTTTAAATATCAAGGCAATTTATGACCCTTTATAAGAGCTGCACAAGGAAAATGAACAGCAAGAGTGGGGTTGGACAATGTACGGTAGAATATTAATAATAATTAATATAATTCAGATACAGGTTCACACAAAAACAAAATATCCTTATAATGGTCGACCAACATGTGTTTTTTAAAGCTGATACTGATTATTACAGATCAAGTAGACTGAAAACTGATATTTTGAACCGATATTTTTACTTATGGTGTAAAAAAAAAAAAAAAAAATCCTATATGGTCGACCAACATATGCTTTTTACAGCCGATGCTGATAACGATTACAGATCAAGTAGACTGATAACCAATATTTTGAACCAATATTTTTATGTATGGTGTAAAAATAAAAAAAATATAGCTATAATGGTCGACAAATATGTTTTTTTTAAGGCCGATGCCGATCAAGTAGACAGATAACCAATATTTTGAACCGATATTTTTATGTATGGATTAAAAATAAAAAAAATTGCTATAATGGTCGACCAACATGCGTTTTTTTAAAGCCAATACCGATTATTACAGATCAAGTAGACCGATAACCAATATTTTGAACCAATATTTTTATGTATGGTGTAAAAATACAAAATTATAGCTATAATGGTCGACCAACATGCATTTTTTTAAAGCAGATACCAATTATTACAGATCAAGTAGACTGATAACCGATATTTTGAACCGATATTTTTATGTATGGGGTAAAAATATTAAATTATAGCTATAATGGTTGACCAACATGTGTTTTTTAAAGCTGATACTGATTATTACAGATCAAGTAGACCGATAACCAATATTCTGAACCAATATTTTTACGTATGGTGTAAAAATATAAAATTATAGCTATAATGGTCGACCAACATGCGTTTTTTTAAAGCCAATACCGATTATTACAGATCAAGTAGACCGATAACCAATATTCTGAACCAATATTTTTACGTATGGTGTAAAAATATAAAATTATAGCTATAATGGTCGACCAACATGCATTTTTTAAAGCAGATACCAATTATTACAGATCAAGTAGACTGAAAACTGATATTTTGAACCGATATTTTTACTTATGGTGTAAAAATAAAAATTTTTAGCTGTAAAAATAACATTTCTTAGCTATAATGGTCGACCAACATATGCTTTATAAGGCCGATGCTGATACCAATTACAGATTAAGTACACCGATAACCGATATTTTGAAACAATATCTATGTCTGGTAGGGCTGCACGATTAATCGCACGATGTTGTGAGGCGCGTTTAGTCAATGAAGCCGGTAATTTGATTAGTAGTAAATCTCCATCACGTGCATCACGTCCATCACCTAATGTCTGGTGTAAAAAGGAAAATTAATGTCAAAATTAAAAAAATAACAAAAACTTTCCTTAAATGGTTTTACATTATTTTATCGACAAATCGGTGTTCAAAATGACCAATACCGATAATTGGTCAACCCCTAGTTTATACCAATGCACAATATCATTCTGTTTATTCTAAGCACTGCTATTTTGTTGCCTGTCACTTGTTAAAGTCAAATGGATTCTGACTGGCTGTCAATGTTTTTGTCGTTTATCGGCTGAAGAACAATTCTCTAAAAGTGTTTACAGCGATATCATTCCTCTGTGTCATTATCATTACAGTTGCGGTATTGCTGTTTTCTAAGCGTTCACAGATATAGTTATGTTTCTTGTTCTCTATGTGTTTCTGAATGTGCTTGTGAATTTAAATATCAGCTTTAATCTCAGCTGATCTCACTCACTCAGTGCTTCTGCTGTCATGCTCTCCATTTTGCTCTGGATCTTTCTTCTTTTCCTCCTCCACAGTTGTTGGTTTGACCAAGCGGCAGTTCTCGCTCTGGGCTTCGCAGCTCTTCTCAGGCTCTATCTTCGGCTCCTCGTGGAGTGTCGTCTGATCGGCGCCGGTCTGTGTCTTTCCTCTGGTGGACGTCACCAACCCTTGCAGGGACTTCAGCACGCTCTGCCTCTTCTCAGCCAGGATCTTACTCTTCTACGAGACACAGACACACAGACAGACGTCAGACCGCTGCTGCTCCTCCGCATCTCTAAAGCGCTCTCGTCTGCTCTCACCTCTTCGTTTACCGCTTTCTTCTCCTCTTTTGGCACATCCTGCTTTTCAGGGACGCTCTGAACGTCGCTGTTTGTCTGTTTGGGTTCATTCGCTGGCTCTTTCTGTTCTTCCTTATCTTGTGTGTCTGTCTTGTTGACCTCGCTCTTCTCTGGTTCTTCTGGGACAGACGTCTGCTTCTCTGTGAGCCTTTTCCTCTTTGAATCTGTAAATTGAGCAGCTCTGATGAGATAAGCAGCTTTTTATGGTCATAATGACCCTCTACATTATAATCAAAATTTATAATGACAACTTTAAACATTGGACTTAATTCTGAACGAATATTGAGTAGAAAACAGAGCAAGCAGGACTTGATTTAATTGGTAAAAACGTTAATATGACATTGGTTAATACTATTCATCCCTGTCTGTTCAAATCAACATTATCACTGCAAACTGTCTAAATAAACGTGTGGTCTAATCTAAAGAAATTATGGCAGAAAAAAAAGACAGAAAACACAGAATTTGGGAAAAGTGTAACAAATTTGATAAGACATTCTTTTTGATGATTAAAATTTAATTAAACCATTAAAACACAACTTTAAAATACCAAACCAGCAGCAAATAATGTAATTTAAATATAATGGTTGAAAAACAAAAACAAAATTAAAAACATAAACTTGAACTTTTTTTAAATATATTTTTTCTTCTACATTTTAACAGTAATAAAAAAAAAATCATTAAATTAGCTAGTAAATTGATTGTTTTTAAACAAAATGTATTAAAAAGGAATCAAAGACTTAAATGTAATTTGAATATTTAAGCTGAACAAATCAATTTAATTTTTCATAATTTTTAACATCTTTTTTCGTACATTTTAACAGGAAAAATAATTCAATTGACTAGTAAATTGATTTAAAAAAAAATGTAATTATTAAAACAGAATCAAAGAATTATATTAATTGTAAATATTAAAGTTGAAATTTTTTTTAAAGAATGTTTTTTCCTCTACATTTTAAAATTAACATGCAAACAATTAATTAGTGACTAGTAAATTGATTGTAGTTTTAAAACTTAATTATTACAACAGAATCATATAATTAAATGAAATGTGAATATTAAAGCTGAAAATATATATATTTTAAAAAATGTATAAATGTAATTTTTTTTTAAATATTTACATTTTTCCTCATTTTAATAGTAAGATTCAAACTATTAATTAAATTGACTAGTCAACTGATTATTGCTTTTAAACTAAATATAATTAATAAAACGGAATCCAGATAAATTCAAATGGACAACACAGAATTTGGGGGAAAATAACACTGATTTCATAGCACTCTAAAAATGTCATGTTAAATTGCATACATTTTTGATTACTAAAACTTCATTTAACCAATAAAATGTAATCGAAAAAAAATTAAAAAGAGAGAGAAAAACAAAAAAACAAACAATTTTGGGGAAAAAATTTAACTGATCTCAAAGTCTTGAATGTATTTTTTTATATATATTTGCATAACATAATTTTGTTCATTTTACCCACATTTACTGTATGACAGCTTTAAAATAACTCAAAAGACTTCAGTTCACCTGCAGTGCTGGACGGGGCAGAGCTGTTCTTCACAGGAAGAGGATCACAAGTGTCTTCCTTCGCATCAGAATCAGTCTGTGAGCGTTTCCGTTTCAGAGTGAGCGTCTTCACTTGCGTTGCATTGATTTCTTCTGTGGTCTGGATCACATCTGCAGAGGAGCAGGACATAGAGCAAGCAGGACTTGATTTGATTGGTAAAAAGTAAATCTATTATTACAAAACAATATTCAAATGTTAAATTATGGCAGAAATAAATTATTGTAAAACAGACTTCTCAAAGTAGCAATAAAACCTAAATCACAACACTAAAAAAAAATTTTAAAAACTGAATTTGATTAGACATGCTTCTTTAAGATTAAAATGTAATTAAGCCATTAAAAACGAGCTTTAAAAATAATTGATTAAATACACCTTTTTAAAAAATTTAATTATTAAACTTAAAAAAAAAACATTGAGTTTTTTTTTTTAAGAATATTACAAATTTTCTTCCACATTTTAACAATAAAATTTAAACAATGAATTCAAATGACTAGACAATTCATTGTTTTTAAACAAAACCGCATTATTAAAAAGGAATATCAAATCAATTCAAATGGAAAATACAGATTTTGTGAGAAATAAAACTGAATTTTGGGAAAGAAAATAACACTGATTTCATGGGGTTCTAAAAATTTCATTTTTGTTCAACTTTGATACATTGTTGATAAATTGTATCAATTTCATTATTTCAATCAATCAAACATGCTTTTTGACAACTGAAATTTAATTAAACCATTAAAATGGAATCCAGAAATATGAAAACAGAAAATAGAAATCCTAAAAAAATTAAAAGAGCTGACAAAAGTCCCAAAATTGTATTTTTTGTATATATTAGTATAATAATATAATGTAATAAATTTTTTACATTTCACATCTACTGTATTGCAGCTCATAAAATAACAAGTAATGTCTGTCAAACAGACTTTATGTCACCGCTTAATTAATAGACTTCAGTTCACCTGCTGGGCTGGACGTGGCAGAGCTGTTTGTCACAGGAAGAGGAACACAAGTGTCTTCCTTCGCGCCAGAATCAGTCTGTGAGCGTTTCCGTTTCAGAGTCAGTGTCTTCACCGACGTTGCAGTGATTTCTTCAGTGGCCTGGGTTTGATCTGCAGAGGAGCAGGATATAGAGCAAGCAGGACTTGATTTGACTGGCAAAAAGTAAATACATTATTAAAAAATAAAACACAACACAAAAAAAAAAAGGAAAACAGAATCTGAGAAAAATATAACTGAATTTGACGATTTTTGACGATTAAAATGTAATGAAGCCATTAAAACAGAACTTTAAAAATAATAAAATAAAAACAATTATTGATTAAATATGCCTTTTGAATATTAAAGTTTAAAAAATAAAATTATTAACTAAACTTTTAAACAACATTGCATTATTAAAAAGGAGTATGGAACATTCAGAATTTGACAGAATTAAAACGGAATTTTGGGAAACAAAATAACACTGATTTCATAAGGTTCTAAAAACTCAACTGTTCAACTTTAATCAACTGTTGTTAAATTGTATCAATTTCATTATTTCAATGAATCAAACATACTTTTGGATTACTGACATTTTATTTAACCATTTCAATGGAATGCAGAAAAAAAAAGAAATCCAGAAAAAAAAAAAGTCCCAAAACTTTATTTTTTGTATATATATATTAGTATAATAATTAGTGGTGGGCCGTTATCGGCGTTAACGTGCTGCGTTAACGTGAGACTCATATCGCGCGATAAAAAAAATATCGCCGTTAATCTATTCTCAAAGTTGGGTTGGGAGCTGGGTCTAAACTACGCAAGATATGATGACTTTCACCTTGATATTTTAGCGCGGATGACGTATATCTAGTTGAATTGCAATGTAGGGGGCGAGAACGAGTCTTCAACTTCTGTGAAATTACCACATCAAATGAGACGCGCAGACATGGATGCAGTTATGAAGCCGCTTCAGGGCAGGTGCGTGCGTTGCTAGACCCTTTTTACTGGGGCACGTGCCCCAGTGAAAATCTGCTGTGCCCCAGTAAAATCTCAAGTTTGAGTTATAATTTACTTTGATAATCCCGAAATAAAGACATTAAACTATATGCAACAACTGAATTGACGCTTCTAAAAGCAACGCAGTTTATTGTAAGATGCACGCAGATAGGCTATCCATACCCGCGCGCCTGTATATTTTACTGGAACGCGCACGTCGTACAGCCTTTTGCGCAGAAGTACTTGGTTACACAAGTTTGTATAGTTAATTGTGTTTTAAATGCAATTGTCAAGCAGTTTGTAATGCATTTTGGAAACAGGAGATGAGCGCCTGGTCTAATGCGCCACCTGGCTTGAGAAACCCGTTCTCAAAGACTTACTTTTAGTCATTATTTGGGTAGCACACATATTCTGAATGCCTTCAGAAGAATTTCAAATTAGCCATTTTAATCTAGATTAATCTAGATTAATTTCAAGATTTAATCTAGATTAATCTAGATTAAAAAAATTAATCTATGCCCACCACTAATAATAATCTAATTTAGTTCATTTCTACCCACATTTACTGTATTGCAACTCACAAAATAACTCAAGTAATGTCTTTCAAACAGATCTCAAGTGAACTCTCAATTATAATATTCAGGTCACCTGCAGTGCTGGACGGGGTTGAGCTGTTCTTCACAGGAAGAGGATCACGAGTGTCTTCCTTTACATCAGAATCAGTCTGTGAGCGTTTCCGTTTCAGAGTGGGTTTCTTGACTGTCGCCGCAGTGATTTCTTCAGTGGTCTGGGTCACATCTGCAGAGGAGCAGGACTTGATTTGATTGGTAATTTCTGAATATGATATTATTACATAAAAGTTTGGTTTATCTAAAGAAATTACGGTAGAATTTGATTAGACATGCTTTTAGATGATTAAAATGTGATTAAGCCATTAAAACCAAACTTTAAAAAAAACAAGCAAAGAATTAAATGGGATTTGATTAAATATTGCCTTTTGAATATTAAGTTAAAAAAAATTATAAAACGTAAAGAATATAAAAAAAACTTTTTAACAGTAAAATTTAAACAATGAATTCAAATGACTAGACAAGTGATTATTATTTTTTTAAACAAATTAGCATTATTAAAAAGGAATACCAAATCAATTCAAATGAATTTTGGGAAACAAAATAACATCTAAAAATTGTATTTTTGTTAAACTTTGATATATTGTTGTTAAATTATATCAATTTCATTATCTCAATGAATCAAACATGCTTTTTAAACTATTTGAAAATCTGGAATCTGAGGGTGCAAAAAAATCAAAACATTGAGATAGTTGTCCAAATTAGGTTCTTAGCAATGCATATTACCAATCAAAAATTCACCTTCATGAAACATGATCTTAACATCCTAATGATTTTTGGCATAAAAGAAAAATCGATTATTTTGACCCATACAAATGTATTGTTGTCTATTGCTACAAACATACCCGTGCTACTTCAGGGTCACATATAGTTTAGTTAATTTTTACCCATATCTACTGTATTGCAGCTTTACAACAACTCACATAATATAAAACAAGCAATGGCAATTTATATAAACCAGGAAAGGGGATTTTGAGAAATTTCTCATTTTGATCATCAATAGGTTTCAAGAACGATTAATCGAGTAATTGGGGGCGGAGCTTGTTTGGGGGGCGGGGCATGGCCATAATGGTTTAAATGAAAAGAAAACCTGAAGACTTATAAAAATGAATGCTAAAATAAAAATATGACATCAAAAATTGTCTTTGAAAACATGAACACATGATTAGGACACTGTTAGATTATGATTAGGATGCAGCAATGTCATTAATTAAGAAGGAATTTAAAAATGTGACCCTGGACCACAAAACCAGTCTTAAGTCGCTGAGGTATATTTGTAGCAATAGCCAAAAATACATTGTATGGGTCAAAATTATTCTTTTTTTTTTTTATGCCAAAAATCATTAGGAAATTAAGTAAAGATCATGTTCCATGAAGATCGTTTGTAAAATTCCCTCTGTAAACAAATCAAAATGTAATTTTTGATTAGTAATATGCATTGTTAAGAACTTAATTTGGACAACTTTAAAGGTGATTTTCTCAGTATTTTGATTTATTTGCACCCTCAGATTCCAGATGTTCAAATAGACATATCTCGGCCAAATATTGTCCTATCCTAACAAACCATACATCAATAGAAAGCTTATTTATTGAGCTTTCATATGACGCATACATCTCAGTTTTGTCAAATTTAACCTTATGACTGGTTTTGTGGTCCAGGGTCACAAATGATCTAAAGCAAAGGATCTAAAAAGGAAGGAGGTGAAGAGTGCCAATAAACTGAAGTCTATTGGCACTGTCTATGACACATCCAATGATATTAATCAGATAAATTAGTAACATTACAACTTCTATCTGCACAAAAGGAGGCAAATGCCAGTGAACTTAAGTTACACACTAGAGAGAGCGCTCCGTAATGCGCTTTCATGACAGTGCACTGCAAGGATAGCAGAGAGAATTAATTATAGATTTTACATCCTATAAAGTTCTAATTATAACGCTGTTTATGAAATGCCAGTGAACTTTAAGTGATGCGCTATAGTGAAAGAGAGAGAGCTCCCGCCGTGATGCTTTCATAACAGCGCACCGAAACACGAGAAAGGAATTCACTATAGATTTCACATTCTTTTAAGTTCTCATTATAATGCTATGTTTATGGCATATTTGTGACCCTGGACCACAAAACCAGTCATAAGGTTAAATTTTACAAAACTGAGATGTATAGATCATATGAAAGCTCAGTAAATAAGCTTTCTATTGGTGTATGGTTTGTTAGGATAGGACAATATTTGGCCGAGATACATCTATTTGAAAATCTGGAATCTGAGGATGCAAAAAAATCAAAATACTGAGAAAATCACCTTTAAAGTTGTCCAAATTAAGTTCTTAACAATGCATATTACTAATCAAAAATTACATTTTGATATATTTATAGTAGGAATTTTACAAAAAATCTTCATGGAACATGATCTTTACTTAATTTCCTAATGATTTTTGGCATAAAAGAAAAATCAATAATTTTGACCCATACTATGTATTTTTGGCTATTGCTACAAATATACCCCAGCGACTTAAGACTGGTTTTGTGGTCCAGGGTCACATTTGTGCAATATTTATCTAAATTGTTAAGTGATTCCTGAAATCCCCTGTGCATTTTCGAAGCCATACGAAGTAAGAAAACAATATGCGGCGTATTTAGCATGTTAAATGTTAATATCCCAACGCATCCTAATAGACTAAGCATTGATATTTTGGACTGCATACTAAACAAAGTGCTGCTATAACCAAACAGAGAGAAAAAAAAAAAAAAATTCCACTATCATCGTTTTCATCAATTACTTGAGTACTTGATCGCCGCTGCACATCCCTAATGTAAACAGATTTTAACTATCAATTCTAAAGCTTCAGTTCACCTGCAGTGCTAGACGGAGTGGAGCTATTCGTCACAGGAGCATGAGCATCTTCCTTCACATCAGAACCGGTTTGCAGGCGTTTCCGTTTCTTCACTGACGTCGCAATGATTTCGTCTGTGGTCTGGATCAGATCTGCAGTGGAGCGTGTGATCCTCAAGGGCTGGAGGATTACGAAACAAAAACATCAGCAACTCATATTCTGACACAAACCAGGTCAAAGATTAATAACCTCACATCACACAAACCTGCTTGTGTTTTTGATCTATCCGTTTCTTGGCAGTTGAGATGATCTTTCTGTTCAGTACGTGTTTCCTGCGAGCAGAAAGCGACTTTGCTAAAATGATCTTCCTGGATGGCAAAATCCTCCTTCCTGCAGGGACCGTCTTCACCGACGGCACTTTTTTCACAGACATGACTTTATTGGTCTGTTTCTCATCTACCGTGACGGTCTTTGCTGTCGAATCTCTGGAGCGTGTTAACCTCGTTACGGTTGTTTTAGCATCTGTCGCTGTGATGGATTCAGATTTTGCTTTGCTGGTTTTCACAGGAGTTTCTCTCTTACGTGGTGCCACTGCGTTCAAGTCATTCTTCGGCACTGAATCTTTACGGGATCCGGTCTGGTTCCTGGTTTCGCTCGGCGTGACAGATTCAGACTTTGCTTTGCTGGTTTTCACAGGAGATTCTCTTTTACGTGGTGCCACTGCGTTCGAATCGCTTTTCAGCATTGAATCCTTATGGGATCTGGTCTTGTTCCTGGTTTCGCTCGGTGTGACAGATTCTGACTTTGCTTTGCTGGTTTTCACAAGAGTTTCTCTTTTACGTGGTGCCACTGCGGTCAAGTCGCTCTTCTGCGTTGAATCCTTATGGGATCTGGTCTTGTTCTTGATTTCGCTCAGCGTGACAGATTCAGACTTTGCCTTGCTGGTTTTCACAGGAGTTTCTTTCTTACCTGGCGTCACTGCGTTCGAATCGCTCTTCGGCGCTGAATCCTTACGGGATCCGGTCTGGTTCTTGGTTTCGCTGGGCGTGACGGATTCAGACTTTGTTTTGCTGGTTTTAACAGGAGTTTCTTTCTTATGTGGCGTCACTGCGCTCGAATCGCTCTTCGGCGCTGAATCCTTACGGGATCCGGTCTGGTTCTTGGCTTCGCCCTGGTTTTCTGCTTTCTTCTTCTTCCTGTCTTTCAGTTTCGTCCGACTGTCCGACAGCCGTTTCACCAGCGCTGCTTTCTGTCACAAACATAAAACACAAGATTCCAGTGGATTTATAGCAGCGAGCAACATAACTGTAACACTTAAGAGGTGTAACAGTACATGTATTTACTATTTCGGGTTGGCTTGCATGTGTACCAAATGAATGAACTGAAAACCTGTGTAATTTTTTTACTTCATAACAGTGAAAAAGTCCATCTCCTGTGGTCTTTCTCATCAATATCCAGTCACATATTTGTTTAGAGCTGTTTTGGACTATTTGGGCATGTAAACAGTGCTTAATCTGTGTAAAGATTCTGGTCAGACCAGACCATTTTTTTTTTCTGGGGATTACTTGTGGATTATTGTGATGTTTTTATCAGATGTTTGGTCTCTCATTCTGACGGCACCCATCCACCCCAAAGGATTCAAAATGTAAAAAAAATGTTTTCCCCTTTGCTGTAACGTAAACATACCAAACCACCATTTTTGTGCAGCATCACACCCCTTTAATAGACCAATTTAGTGTTTGCAAATAGTGATTTTTGTGGGCGGAGCCTATTTGGTGGCAGAAAATGACCATTTTAATTTGTCAGTCTATGGAAACAATGGCATAAAGAATACAAAGGTAAATTTAAGCTTATATTTCAAAATTCCGATTTTATTCGTGCAATTCCAAGATTATATCTTACAATTCTGATAAGAAAAATCTACTTGTTATTCTCTCTTTGGAGAAAAAGTAATATAAAATGTTATAGGTTTAACAGTATTTCATGCTGTAACGGTAGGGCTAATAAAATACGTCCCCTATGAACTGCATGTGTGAATAGCATATAGACCTATTGTTTAAATCACAATTATGCTTTAAAAAAATTAATAATAATAATATCATAATTATGCATGTGTACCAAATTAATGAACTGAAAATCTGTGTTTGTAAGAATCAAATCCATAATTTGTGTTACTTCCGTGACAAAAGAACAAAGTGAAAAAGTCCATCTCCTGTTGTCTCTCACATCAAAATCCAGTCATATATTTGTTTAGAGACGTTTTTGACTGTTTTGGCTTGTAAACGGTGCTTGATCTGTGCAGATTTTTCTCCTAAATTCAGACCAGACCACTTTTTCACTGAAGGAAATGTTATTATAAATTACAGATTAGTTTTTAAGTTAAAAACATCTTAATGATGGATTTGATATAGCTTTTGTCTTCTCCAGATGTTAACTGAAGGACTGGAGTGGTGTGGATTACTTGTGGATTATTGTGATGTTTTTATCAACTGTTTGGACTCTCATTCTGACGGCACCCATTCACTGCAAAGGATTACAAATGAAAAAAGCTATTTTTTTCCTTTACCAAACCAGCATTTTTGTGTACCGTTACACCTCTAAAAATCCAATTTAATGTTTGCAAATAGTGATTTTTGTCTGATTTTTCAATTGGCAGGCTATGGAAACAATGGAATAGAAGAATAAAAAAGGTACATTTGAGTTTATATTTTAAAATTCTGATTTTACTCTTGCAATTCTAAGATTATATCTTACAATTTTGATAACAAAAAAACAACTCGTTATTCTCTCTATTCTCGCTATTGTCGAGTTAAATCGAGTTACAAAGGCCGAAATATGAGATATAAACATGCATTTGTGAAAAAAGTAATGTAAAATGTTATAGGTTTAAATAGTATTTCATACTGTAACTGTAGGGCTAATATAATATGTCCCCTGTGAACTGCAAATGTGAATATTATGTAGACCTATTGTTTAAATCACATTTATGCCTTAAAAAAAATAAAATAATAATAAATATAGCAGGTTTCATCCATTAGTCTATCCACGTTAACATCTGCGTTTAGTTTCAAATGCCATTTTTGACAACAGTATTCTATAAAAATGATTTGCATTCAGATTCAGATTCATTCTCTCTCTCTTATTCCATGGATTTTTCCTGTTTCTCTCCACTTGTTACCAGTGTTTTTCTGCTAACACAATGCCAGTGACATCTACTCCAAATTGGTGTATAACACTTATTATAAACACTGACCTTTTGACCTCTGAGGCCCACACCCGGGTCGTTCTCGATCTCCCACATGCCCTCCTCGAACCCGCCCCGTTTGATCTGCAGGCCGTACTTCTCTTTGTTTGGCCAGTAGGGGACGATGTCTTTGGGAAAGAGAAACGTTCTGAAAGAATACAGATGGAGAGTGTTTTTAAAATGCAATATTAGTTACTATTAAATACTGCGCTGCCTAAAAGTATGGATTTTATATTTATACTTTTGCATCTGATAAATGCATTATCAAAAACAACTTGCATTGCATTCAAAGTACTGTAGGTATATCATCAGTTCACGCTTTTTTTTGTTTTATTAACATATAAAACATTTGTGACCCTGGAGCACAAAACCAGTCTTAAGTAGCACAGGTATATTTGTAGAAATAGCCAACAAAAACATTGCATGGGTCAAAATTAAAGATTTTTCTTTTATGCCAAAAATCATTAGGAAATTAAAATCACGCTCCATAAAGATATTTTGTAAACTTCCTATCATAAATATATAAAAACGTAATTTCTGATTAATAACATGCATTGCTAAGAACTTCATTTGGACAACTTTAAAGGTGATTTTCTCAATGTTTAGATTTTTTTGCACTCTCAGTGCCAAATATTTCCCTCCAGTCCAAATGTGGTCCAGGCCAGGGTCACATATATAACATATCTTTGATTTAATGTGCTGTGTTTCGAGTTTACTCACGTTGAGTGTGTTCCATAAAAGAAGATTGGGATCTTATTTTTGGGAGCTTTTCCTTCACCAATCTGATTGACACAAAACAACATATGAACAGAATTTAATTGACATAATGTACATAAAAGACGAGATATGAAGAATATCTGCTGTTTATAAACTCACCCTGGCAGGCCAGAAGGGATACCCCTTCATTTTTGCAAACACTATGTCTCCTGGAGTAAACTCATCTGTGGCCTCATCAGATGTCATCTTCATCTGAGAAAATAAACAGTTAATTAATAAAAACCAACACTCATTGTGTCACAAACACACACAAGCAATAAACAAAACACTAGACCAGCAAATACATAGATTATATTCACAAAATTAGCCGTATGGACATAAACTTGTCTCTTTTAAACACTAACGTGATTCTAATTTCATTTAATGGCTATCGACACTAAAGTAAATAAACGATAGCCATGTTTTGCTAGCACAAGCTAACACTAGCGTACAGCGTTTGTAAAAACTCACCTTCACTCCCTTCTGCATATCTACTCACTCGGAGAACACTTTACCAACACTCAATTTTTAAAAAACAAAACGGAAAACACACGAATTAAAAATATTAGCACGCAATGAATGAACGGACGTGGAGACCTGCATGAGAATGTGTGTCTCCCCTCAGCGCCGGTGGAATAGTTCGGTCCGCCTCCCGCTCACTGAGTCTGAGGAACGTACCACTGCGTTGAAAGGGGGATGAGTAGGTTTGTAATTATGCAAAATATAATTAATAACAGGTTTGATTCGCAATATTAATCTTGATTAATACTTATTTTGATTTATATTTAATTATCCACGAAGTTAAAATTATATTCGCAAACTGAAAAGCAATATTGCGTCAGTGTTGGTCAACATCGGTCGTTAAACAGTTAAAATTCCTCGGGAGGAAGCGGCAAAATAAAGACGTTTGAAATATTTTAACCCTTTATTTTATCATCTAAAAAAATGAACAAAACATTCACGCGTACATTAAAAACGAACAGCGATAAATGTTTTGAAGAATATTTCGCGGTGTTTTTCGCTTGTGGTTGTTGTCATGGTGAGGGCGGAGGAAAAATGGCGTCAGATTCAAACAGACGCTGATGGAGTTTGACAAGAACACAGATTTAAACATTTTAATGCCATTTCACTTGAGTATTTCATCAAAGACGGATGTACGAGCATCACAGGCCTTTAAATAGTAAGTTGTGTTTAGTTCTACTCGTGTTATTTTGATTTAACCGTTTGTCGCGTTTGGGAACAAAC
Organism: Garra rufa; assembly: GCF_049309525.1. Classification (NCBI taxonomy): domain Eukaryota; kingdom Metazoa; phylum Chordata; class Actinopteri; order Cypriniformes; family Cyprinidae; genus Garra; species Garra rufa. The sequence goes on from NC_133378.1 coordinate 42,075,352, forward strand.
AAACGAACAACGTGAATTTCATTTAGTTCGTTTCGCGTTTTCAGAGAGTTTTACTAAATGTATAATTCTTTTTGTGTATGTTAATATACTACGTCTATATAAAATGTAGTTTTTTAAACATTTAAATGCAGCTCAAAGTAGTTTTTTGTTTTATGAAGTTATGTTGCTTTGTTTTTCCTTTTCTCTGTCAAATGTCATTGTAAACATTAGTGTATTTTGTTAGAGACATTTTTGGTAACTCTTAGCTTGAAGCCTTTATATGTAACGCATTATAAAAGCATTAATATTCCTGGTTATGCATCGTATTGTATGAGCCCATGATTAATTAAATACTTATATATTTATTGTTACACGATGTGAAGTATAATATTTTACACAGGGCTGCCAACTTTTGAGTTCAGCTTGGAGTGACGCTCCCCGCAAGAAAATTTGGTAAATTTGACAGTTAAATTAATCTGGTGCACTTTGAGATATATTTAGAAACTAAACAAATTAGAATATAATAATCATAATTTTATATTATTATTCTTACGACAGTAATATTGGAAAACAATTCTGTAAAATCAATGAAAAGTAGGTAATTTCTACACTTGCAAGCAGGGCCTAAAACGTTTTGCCACATTTGCCATTTTAATCATGATACAAACGAAATTTTTTGGTGATTTAAGAAAATTTACCAGACATAAATATTTTTTCCTGTCCATGAAACTGCTAATACAACAGCTAAACAGTTTCAATAAATAATAAAAAAAAAAAATAGAACTGAACACTGCATTTTAATCAAGATACAAACAAAGATGCTACACACATGTAGCATGATCAGTTTTTTATTTAAATTTGATTTTATCATTTAAACATTTGAAGCAAAAACAGAAGGCTCTGACTTCAGCATTGTGAAATTATTTATTTATATATATATATATATATATATATGTATGTGTATGTGTGTGTGTGTGTGTGTGTGTGTGTGTGTGTGTGTGTTTGTGTGTGTGTGTGTGTGCGCCATACTGTGTTTTTATCATAAAATGGTGTAAAATTTCTGTTGCAGTGCTGCAAAACTATGAACTTCAAAAAAGCAATGTACAGTGAAAGAATTGCAAGATTTAATCATACTTTTATAAATAACTGCAACTGCATTTAAAAAAATATAAAAAAATATTTTGACACGAAAATTAATATTTTTCTGTCGTAAAAGTCTCTTTATAATCTATGAACCGCTTATTTACAGTGAGAGGACTGGCAAGTGTAAAGGGAAAACATCAGGGCCTGTATTTACTAAACAGCTCATAACTTGCTGATTTAAGAGAAAATCTTAAAAATAATGGGTGTCAATTCTAAATTCAGGACTCCTACATTTTTGCTCTAAGAGTATTACACAAAGCATTTTAGTGCTAAAACTAGCTCCTAAATCTGTGTAACAATAGGAGTAGTGAAGAGGACTCCTATAAGACCAAATCACAAACTAGGCCTATCCTCATCACAGAAAATCTATTTTTTTCCACTACAAATACAGAGACCCCTCCCCTATCAGCCAATCACTGTGTGCATAGTTAATGAGCATGCTGACATCATCCATAGCAATGAGCTCAACCCCGCCCCTTACTCTTCGCTTAAGACTTCTATTCCTTAGTAAAAGTTGGTCTCAGCAGCTTTGTGAATAGGTTTTAAGAGAGAACTCTTAGCTAAAAACTTTTACTGTTATTTAGGAGAACTCTTAGTGCTAAGATAAAATGGCTATATTGCTCAGCGCTATGAAAACACGTCGTCTTTTGGCGATTTCCAGAGCACAAATACGTCCTGTAGCCTTTACCAAATCTGTTTAGCTAATATCTTATTATTACAGTTTTAACTGAGGGTGCTTTTGACTGTGTGAGAAAATGGCAATAAAGCAATTTAAGATGTAACTAGATAAAAAAGTTTGTCAAGACAAACTTTAAGTTGGCTTGAGAAAGCAGGACCAGAAAGTTTGAAAGTTTAAAAGGTTTATTAAGTTTAAAAGTTTGACTGTTTTCAGTCTGAAATAGTTTAACGTAGTTTTAGAAGCTTAAAGTTAAGAGAGAGAGATAAATAGATCGCTATTTGCGCACTTCTAGGTAGTGTTGCTTTCCTCAACGAAAATTATTACTAAATATCATTGTCAACGAACCTTTATCACGTGACAAAAGCGAGACGAGATGAGATGTAAATGCTGGTCATGTGACGATGACTATAATTAAATGTATATTATATTAATGTATATTAAACGCAATATCGTTGACGAATAAAAACGAGACTAAATGTGGTTTACAAAATAAAATCTATGCTAAAATGTCTCTTTATTTTCCTTGACGAAAACGAGATGAAAGGAAATGTTATAATGTAAGATTGATGTGCGCATGCCCAGTAGCCAAAGCTGTATCTCTTCTAACCTAAACCGCAGGCGACGCCACTTTTTCAAGACACACTCGTGGCATTATCTAGAAGACGACTACAGACAAAGTTAAGTCTGACACAGATGAAGATAATGTCCTGCCAGCCAGGGTTCATCTTTGGGAGAAAAAGAAGAAACGACACACATTTTATTTGCATTTTTTAGTAGTGATGGGAAAATAAAGCTTTTCGAGCTTGGAAAAGGTTGCTTTTGCGTCTCAGATGTCTAAGCGATTTTTTGGACAGGTTCATAAAATAAATCAAATTGTGCTATGAAAACCATAAGAAATAAAATTAAATTTTTTTTTTACTTACACAAGGTATAAATGAATTAATCTGTAAAAATAAATGTATATATAAAAAAAAAAGAGACTATAATGCAATTTTGATAGACTAAATGTCATCAGTTTTCCTCAACTAAAACTAGACAAAAATAGTCATGGTTAATTCTGACTAAAATAAGACTAAAATGCTCAGATTTTTAGTTGACTGAAACTTGACTAGACTAAAAAGAGTATGAACGTGACTTAAACTAATAAAAACTAAAATGACAGCTTCACACAAAGACAAGACTAAAACTAAAATTAAAACCGGCCGCCAAAAACAACACTACTTCTAGGCTATAATAGAATTTTAATAAAAGTTTTGTATTACGTCCAGCTAACGGCCACATACCCTGTACAAGCAGCAATGTTTCGGCTGTGATTAAACCCCTCATGGATGAAGGATTCATTTTCGAATGATAAAAAAAAATGCAGACTAATAGATTAATAGAGAAATATTTGAACTTTCGTGTCAAAATCTTTTTTAAATGCAGTTACAATTAATTATAAAAATAAAATGACTAAATCTTGCAATTCTTTCACTCTTGTTGTGGTAAAAAAAAAATTTGAGGTTAATTTGAGGTTTGAGGTTGTGAAAATGTTGTTTGTGTCATGATTAAAATGGCAGATGTGGCAAAACGTTTAGGCCCTGCTTGCAAGTGTAGAAATTACATCAAAAGTATTGTAATTTCCCTACTTTAGAATAAGGTGAAATGACATACATGTGAAATACTCATTTTCGTTTATTTTACAGAATTGTTTTCTAATATTACTGTCAGAAAAATAGTTGTGGGAGCTTTGACAGTGTGAGTTTGAATAGTGTTGATCATTTGAACAGTCCATCAATGTAAGTCTATGGGATTTTTCCCAGTTTTAATCGCCATTTTTAGGAAAACCGTTGGTCTGGTCAGTTAGAAAAGATGCAGCACACACTGTGAGATCAGTCTGAAGATCTGAGGTGAGTTTGGAGTTTGTAGAGTTAAAGCTCTAGGAGGAGTTAGAGTTGATCATTTTAGTCTCAGAAGAACAATAACTAAGTCAGCTCAAGTCAAGTCAGCTTAACAAGGAATGCCATGATGCATTTGAACTTTGGTTACATTTATAATGCAATGCATTACAACATTGCATTATGACTACCTTATAATACATTATGAATGCTTTAAATGTCACTTCTATATTTGTTGATTTGTTTTACAGATCTCAGAACGCTAACATAACATCAACCACATGTCCACCGAATCCGCTCGTCCACGTCATGGCAAACGGGTCAAACTTAAAGACCCTGTTTCCACCCTGCGAGCGTCTCACCCACGAGCCGTGGCCCCGTCTGCACAAAACTCACAGGAAGAGATCAACAGGTTCCTCTGAGACTTATTTGCATGTTTCTAACACGTTAAGAAGCATGTATGCCACCTCACGCTGTTGTGTTTACAGGCTCAGGGACGTGATCGATCGACTGCAGAGAGACAGACGGGACGGAGAGAGACAGACGGGTGATGATTTTACTCTCACAGCTGAGCTCAGGTGGAAAATAAACCAGCTGGAAAAGGAGAAACTGGATTTGGCTTCCAAACACAATGAAGAGGTTTGTTACAGTCAATCGGATGATAGATTAAAAACAAACCCATGCATTTGGCAGATGCTTTTATCCAAAGTGACTTGCAGTGCATTGCAATTTTTTCTGGAATTAAACCCATGACTTTATGAAATACTGTATCCACAATTCACTGCATCAAGAGTGATATCAACCACAATTTTTACATTCGGCTTGAGTTATTATATCATTTTTAATTAAATATATTAAATACAACAAATATCATTCATATCATATCTTTAAAAAATAACTTTTGATTTTTGCCAAAAATGCAAAAATAATAAACAATAAATTGTAAAAAAAAACAAACAAAAAATTGAATAATTATTAAAAAAAATAAATTATATTACATTCAACATGTAATTTTACATTATAAAGTAATATTAATAAATGTAAAATTACTGAGAATAGTGTAAAAATAAATCATAAGTGTAAAAAAAAATTCCTAAATATAATTAAAAAATTAAATAAATTAAGAATTAATACAATTTAATATTTAATCATGTAAATTATAATTTACCTATTTTTGCTTTATCTCTTTAATAAAATAATAAATAAATAAATAAACGTATTACCTATATAACTAAAACATTAAATATTAAATAATTGTATTCTTATTTTATTTAATCATGTAAATTTTATTAATTTACCTAATTTTTTCTTTATCTCTTTAATAAAACAGTAAGTACATTTAAAAAAAAATGTATTACCTAAATATAACTAAAACATTAAATAAAATAAGAATTAACACAATTATTTAATATTTAATCATGTAAATTATAAGTAAAGGTAATTATAAGTAAAGATCATGTTCCATGAAGATATTTTGTAAACTTCTTACTGAAAATATATCAAAACTTAATTTTTGATTAGTAATATGCATTGCTAAGAACTTCATTTGGACAACTTTAAAGGCGATTTTCTCAATATTTAGATTTTTTTTTTTTTTGGCATTTTCAAATAGTTCTATCTCGGCCAAATATTGTGCTATTCTAACAAACCATACTTCAATGGAAAGCTTATTTCAGCTTTCATACGATGTATAAATCTCAGTGTTAAAAAATTGACACTTATGACTGGTTTTGTGGTCCAGAGTCACATATAAAAATAAATTCTAATTCAAAATATTAACAAAAATTCTTATAGTGTATCACTGATACCAGAATGATTTTATTCACAGTAGAATGCTGTTCACCTGCAGTCGTTCTTCAGCATTAGTAAGTGAGTGTAACTTGTGTTCCTTCAGGTGTCGCAGTACGAGGCGCAGGTGGCACGGTTGCGAGCGCAGGTGGAGCGCGGCGAGGCGCAACGGCAGACGATGGAGTACAACGTTGCTGTGGTGAGGAGAGATGCGGCGGCAGACAGGAGAAACGCTGAGGAGAAGATGAACGACCTGAGAAAAGACAACCACAGGCTGGACGGTGTGTGTGTGTGTGTGTGTGTGTGTGTGTGTGTGTGTGTGTGTGTTCCAAGATATTTCTCAAAAGCACAAGCTACATTAAAGGAGAAGTTCACTTTCAGAACAAAAACTTATAGGTAATGTAGTCACCCCCTTGTCATCCAAGAAGTTGTAAAGAAACAGTTTTTTAAGGAAAGCATTTCAGGATTTCTCTCCATATAGTGGACTTCTATGGTGCCCTGAGTTTGAACTTCCAAAATGCAGTTTAAATGCAGCTTCAAAGGCCTCTAAACTCAGCCGAGGAAGAAGAGTCTTATCAAGCAAAACGATCGGATACTTTCAAAAAAAAAAAATACAATTTATATACTTTTTAACCTCAAATGCTCATCTTGTCCAGCTCTGCGTTAGGGTATGTCAAAAAACCTCATATAGGGTTAATACCTATTCCCATCTCATCTCATTGTCCCATCTCATTGTCTTCTACATCGCTGCAAATGTACCGACCTAGTGAACGTGCAAAGATCATCAAACGTCATGTGCAAAACAAAGTTAAAAAAACAGCGATGTAGGGCGTTTATGAAGTTGGAGGAGAAAATGAGACTGGAGGTTTTTTTGACATACCCTTACTGTCTTGAACTGGAATACACAGAGTTCAGTTCAGAGTTCGACATAACAAGCTTGCGATTCATTTGATGTAGTTCGGAGTTTTAGAACGAGCAAAACAGTGATCTTGGATGACATGGGGGTGAGTAAATGATCTGTGTTTCATTGCTTGAGACACCGCTTATTGTAAATAAAGGATTACTCACTGTTTGTGTGAGAATGACCATAGTATTTAATTGATATTGTGAGTGTGTGTGTGTAGTCCTCAGCTCAGAGCTGCGTCAGAGAGTGTCAGATCTAGAAAGAGCTTTAGGAATAACGCAGCAGGCACGTGAGGATGACCTTAAGGGCCTCAGCACGGAGCTGCATGAGAGAGACCGTCTGCTGCTGAGCGCAAATGCTGAGAACGACCTGCTGCAGGCCGAAAAGAGCCGACTAGACACACTGATACAGGTACAGAGAGTTTCAGATCTGTCTATTCATGTGTAAGTATTTTATATTGAGTTTGGGTTGCTAAGACGTAAATGTTTTGGGGGAAAGCCCCTTTTGCTCACCAAGGCTACATTTATTTGATGAAAAATACAGTAAAACCAGTGAAATATTATTAGAATTTAAAACATCTGTTTTTCTATGTGAATATCTGTTAAACTGTAATTGTTTGCAGTGATCAAATCTGAATTTTCACCTTTCAGTACTCCTCTTCAGTGTCACATGATCTTTCAGAAATCATTCTAATATGCTGATTTGCTGCTCGATAAATATTTCTGATAATCATCAATATTGAAAACACTTGTGGTGGGCAATATTTCTGTGGAAACTGAGATACATTTTATTTTAAGGATTCAGAGATGAATAGAAAGCTCATAAGATCAGCATATATTTGAGTTAGAAATCTTCTGTAACATTATGAATGTGTTGACTGACACTTTTGATCAGGTTAATGCTTCCTTGATTAATACAAATCTTAATTTCTTTTTAAAAAACGACTTAGTCCAGAGTTGTAGTCCAAATTTGCTATGCAGTGTGAATATTTAAGTGAAGTTTCAGTAGTATCATATTTGATTGATCCTTTTCTCTTTGTGTCAACAGGAGCAGAACGACACACTGCAAAGGATGAAATGTGAAATGGAGAGAATAAAGAGAGACCGAGAGAAAAATACAGAGAAACTGAAACATAACTCAAAAGAGCTGAACCGCAGCACAGAGAGAGAAGAGAAACTGCGCTCTGATCTGGAGGTGAGTGTGATGATTTCACAGATGTGTGGTTGATGGTCACTGCTGTCCAATATAAAGCTGATATATATGGTGTCACATTATTTAATAGAAAGATAATGATAGGTATATAACAGATGCATTAGCTGATATGTAAATAACACATGCATTTACGCAATTGCTGAAATACATTTTTTTTAACATAAAATTGACAAAAATAATACGAAAAATAATAATTTGAAAAAATTAAATTGATTTAAAGCCACAGTATGTAATTTTTTTTTGTGAAATATCCAAAAATCACAGAACAGTGTTATAGATTTTGCTGACTTGAATCAGAATCAGAATCAGAAAGAGCTTTATTGCCAAGTATGCTTGCGTATACAAGGAATTTGTGTCAGTGTTATTAGCTTCCAGTACACAGAGACAACAGCGCACAGACAATAAAAATAAGAGAATAAGAAAAATTACACATGTAAGCATAAATAGACCAAAAATAAAAATAGAAAATAATTTGACAAATGTGTGTACTTGCATTATCCCAAATGATTTGAAGAATGGATAAATCTAGAGAAATAAGCAATTTTAACTAGTCTAATGGACCCTGTTTTTTGAGGAAAACATTAAAGGATTTCTCTCTTTAAAATGGATATGGATGGCGCCCTGAAGTTTGAACTTCCGAAATGCAGTTTAAATGCTGCTTCAAAAGGCTCTAAACGATCCCAGTCGAGGAGGAAGGGTCTTATCTAGCGAAACGACCGCTTATTTTCGAAAACCAAATTGACAATTTATATACTTTTCAACCTCAAATGCTCGTCTTGTCTCGTCTCTGCGCAGCTCATGCGAAGTGTGTGTGATTCAGGTAAATACAGTTAGGGTACGTCTAAAAACTCCCACCTCGTTTTCTTCCCTAACTTCAAAATCGCTTTAGATTGCTGCAAAAGTACCGACATAGTAGTTCACCAGGATAGCTATTTTTATTCAGCTATCCTGGTGAACTTCTATCGCTGCACGATAGAAAGCATCCTTACGAACTGTGTCACAGTCTGGTACGGAAGCTGCTCTGTTGCGGAGCGTAAGGCACTGCAGCGGGTGGTGAAAACTGCCCAACGCATTATAGGAACTCCACTTCCAACCATTGAGGACATCCAGAAGAAACACTGTCTGCGTCAAGCACGCAGTATTCTTAAGGATTCCTCTCATCCCGCCCACAAACAGTTTTCTCTCCTGCCTTCCAGCAGGCGTTTCAGATGCCACAGGACTAGAACCAGCAGACTGAGGAACAGCTTCTTTCCCCACTGACACCTCTGCGCCCCTCACACACCCCTACAGTCTCCCCATTACCATTGCACTCTTTAATATTCATTGCACTACACTGTACATACCCATTTGCAAATGCACATTTCCATTGCACATATACATATTGTAAATCTGTGATAAATCTATATCTATACATGTCTTTTAGTAAATTCCTGCTTTAGTAAACAGCAACCTGTATATTATGTTCAAATCTACCTGCAATTTACATTATAGTTAATAGCAACCTGTATATTGTGTTCATCTATTTGTACATTCTATTTGTAGTTAACTATCATCTGTAAATTATGTTCACAGTACTTCATCTGTAAATATTATCCATAGTTTCTCCCTGTACATATCTCCTATAAGTGCACTTATAACTTATACCTTTATCTTGCACTTGCTGCTTATTGCACTCCTGGTTAGACCTAAACTGCATTTCGTTGCCTTGTACAGTACTTGTACATGTGTAATGACAATAAAGTTGAATCTATTCTAATCTAATCTAATAGTGTTTACAAAGTCAAACGCCCTTAACAAAAAAAAGGTAAACGCATTGTAAAACGTTTTTGACATTGAAGACATAAACGAGATGGGAGTTTTTAGACGTACCCTAACTGTATTTACCCCAATCACACAGACTTTGCATGAGCTGCGCAGAGATGAGACCAGCATTTGAGGTTAAAAAGTATATAAATTGTCAATTTGTTTTCGAAAATAACCGATTGTTTCGCTAGATAAGACCCTTCCTCCTCGACTGTGATCGTTGTGTGTGTGTGTGTGTGTGTGTGTGTGTGTGTGTGTGTGTGTGTGTGTGTGTGTGTGTGTGTGTGTGTGTGTGTGTGTGTGTGTGTGTGTGTGCAGGCAGCTCTGCAGAAGGTGAAGGTTCTGGAGCAGAGCGTGGAGTCGGAGCGAGCCGCACATCTGCAGTCTAAATTCAACTCTGAGATCATCCAGGTAACACACGTGTGTTTATGAACAGACATGTGCAGTCAGACTGCAGCTGATCTGTGTGTGTTTGTGTGTGTAGATGAGGATGAGGGATCTGGAGGAAGCTCTCGAGGTGGAGAAGAGCAGTCACGCTGAGGTCTCGTCCCGTCTGGAGCTCCTGAAGGAGAAGTTTGGAGAGGTGGAGAAAGCGTACGATCAGGAGAGAGAAAAATCACACGACACAAACCAGAAGCTCACACAGTAAGATCCTGTCTGCATTTTCAGCATCATTACTCCAGTCTGCAGTGCAGTGTTAATTTCATTGACCAATAATTTTTGTCATAATTTTCTTCAACAACATTTTTTCACTGACGATAACGAAACGAAAACTCGTTTTGAATGACAAAAACTATGACAAAATGCTATTGACATTTTCATCAATGAATAAAAACGAGACGAATATGTTAGTCAGGGACCATTTAGGAAGAGATTCATTCAGAACGAATCTGCTGCATGGTTATATGTGACCCTGGACCACAAAACCAGTCATAAGGTTAAATTTGACAAAACTGAGATTTATCCATCATATGAAAGCTCAATAAATAAGCTTTCTATTGATGTATGGTTTGTTAGAATAAGACAATATTTGACTGAGATACATCTATTTGAAATCAGAAATCTGAGGATGCAAAAAAATCAAAAAGACTGAGAAAATCACCTTTAAAGTTGTCCAAATTAGGTTCTTAACAATGCATATTACAAATCAAAAATTACGTTTTGATAGGTTTACAGTAGGAATTTTACAAAAAATCTTCATGGAACATGAACTTTACTTAATTTCTGAATGATTTTTGGCATAAAAGAAAAATCAAAAATTTTGACCCATGCAATGTATTTTTGGCTATTGCTACAAATAAACCCCAGCGACTTAAGACTGATTTTGTGGTCCAGGGTCACATATATGCCTACATATGATATTGAAATGCCTACTTGTGATATTTAGTTGACTAAAACTACTCTAAAACAATTCAGATGACTAAAATATGACTTAAACTAAATGACATTTTTGTCAAAAGACTATGACTAAAACTAAATCAAAATTTGCTCTCAAAATTATCACTGCTTCAGTGTCACATGATCCTTCTGAAATCATTCTAATGTTCTGATTTGCTGCTCAAGAAACATTTCTGATTATTGTCAGTGTTGAAAACCGTCGTGCTACCCAATATTTTTGTGGAAACTGTGATGCATTTTATTTTTCAGGATTCACAGATGAATAAAAAATTAAAAAGAACAGCATTTATTAGAAAAAACATCTGTATTTGGAGTCATATTTAATGTGATGTTGATGTGTTTAGGTTGGAGGAGGACTTCTTGACCATGAAAACTGATCTGATTGGTCAGCTGGATCGAGAGAAGGCTGCGTCTGCTGAGCTGATTGGACAGTTGGAGCGGGAAAGGGCGGAGTCAGGGAAGCTGTCAGTCAAACTGCAGGAGCAGGAGAAAGTGTGGACTGAGAGACAACAGGAAATCAGCCGGGTAAACTTTATAGATGCATAATTTGTATATATGTGACCCTGGACCACAAAACCAGTCATAAGGTTAAATTTTACAAAACTGAGATATACACATTATATGAAAGCTCAATAAATAAGCTTTCTATTGATGTATAGTTTGTTAGGATAGGACAATATTTGGCTGAGATACATCTATTTGAAAATCTAGAATATAAGGGTACAAAAAAATCAAAATTCTGAGAAAATCACCTTTAAAGTTCTCCAAATTAAGTTCTTAACAATGCATATTTCTAATCAAAAATTACATTTTGATATATTCATAGTAGGAATTTTACAAAAAAATCTTAATGTAACATGATCTTTACTTAATTTTCTAATGATTTTTGACATAAAAGAAAAATCAATAATTTTGACCCATACAATGTATTTTTGGCTAATGCTACAAAATATACCCCAGCGACTTAAGACTGGTTTTGTGGTCCAGGGTCACATATGTGACCCTTTCTGTGAAAACCCAGCTGAAGTCTCTTTTTTTTTTAATTTTTGTGATTTACTGTTTTCCACATAAAATCATCCTTCATAAGGTAAAGAACATTCTGTGAAAATAAAACCTTGATATCTTTAATATCGAGTAAGGCTATGTCAAAGATTGAAAACAGTGAAATGAATGCTTGAAAAACAACGTTTGTGCTGGTTATCTCATCTCTTTAGATTTTAAGACTACAGACAGAACAGATATATTTATAGAATTTTGTTTCCTTTCATATTAATTTTTTTTTTTTTTTTTACATTTTATTTATTTATTTTATTTAGCTGTTTTCCATGGAAGCCCGTTTCCGCCACTGAATAAAAAATAAAAAAGGTAATTGCAACTTTTTATCAGTCTTGCAATTCTAATTATTTTTTCTCAGAACTGTGAGATATAAATGCACAATTGTGAGTTATAAAGTCAGAATTGAATGATAGAAACTCGCACTTCTGTAAACATAACAGTCTGTTTTCTCCTCAAAACTGAAATTTATTACTCACAATCGCTAGTTTACTTTATTTCTTGTAATTTATATCCCACGATTCTGACTTGAAAACTTGCAATTGTGCATTTATATCTCACAGTTCTGAGAAAAAAAAAGTTGAGATGTAAAGAGAAAAAAGTTTTTTGTGGAGAAAAAAATATATAATAATTATAACTCGCAATTGTGACTGTTTCTCAGAATATAGTGTAATATGTGAGTTTATATCATTAACTCATGATTGCAAGTTTATATCACATAATTGCGGCTTCATTTCTCAGAATGTCGAGTTTATATCATGCAATTCTAACTTTATAACTCACAATTATGTGTTTATTTCACGCATTTGCAATCAGAATATAAAGTCAAAATTGAGGAATATAAAATCACAATTGTGAGTTACAAACTGACTGATAGACTGATATGTTCACAGAATTGCAAGTTTATATCACAATTCTGATATTATAACTTGGAATTGTGAGTTTATTTCACGCAATTGCGACTATTTTGACTTTATTTCTCAGAATTGTGAGTTTATATCTTCTAGGTCTCGATAACTTTTTTATTATGCTTTTATTCAGTGGCAGAAACAGGCTTCCATAGTTTTCCTTTCATATTGCCAATATATACATTTATTATATAAGTAATCATTTTTGCAAACTGATTTAATGTATTATGCTGCAGTTTTAAATGAATTACTTAGGGATGCACAAAAATAAAATTCTTTGGCCGAAGCCGAACAAAATTACACACTGAGTCGAAGGGCAAAAGCCGAACATGATTTTTTGTGTTTTTTCCCACATTTTTTTTTCACCATTGCATAAATAATATAGACTAAATTATGCTTTTTACAGTTTTGTCTTGCTTTTCAAAAAAAAAATTACAAAACAACAATTTACTTATATTATTATTATAAAATATAAATATAAAATATTTACTTAACACTGAACATTTGTAACATTCTAGTAGACATTATAGCCTACCAACAAAGCACGATTTAACTTACAATTAATAAGTTAGTAAAATAATATGATTTGGCCATTTTTAAGACCCCCTTCTTGAATCAGGCATGTGTTTTTAATGCACAAATAAATGCAGCCTCGCTGAGCAAAAGAGAACGATAGAATAAATGTATTAATAGAGCTGTTGGAATGATTATCATTTATTTTTATTTTACAGAACGACAGCAAAATTACAATATAAACATTTCTGAATGTTGACTTTTATTTTGTGGTAAACCCTAGTTTTTGCTGGCAGCAGCAGATTTGTGAATGATTGTCATCTTTGGTCTTTGAACCCTGGCTAAGGAGCTGCTGTCAGAATAAACACAATTGGTGTCTGGTGTATTAGACAACAGAACGTTCTGGAGTTGATTGACTAATGGATGATTTCAGTCATCATACAGTAACCTTTCTCTTCTCATGAAGACATGCGATGCGCTTCTAAACAGTCTCTCGCTGTCAGTCACATGTTTGCTGCAATCGCGTCACATCATTGTTTGCTATAATTTATTTAAAAAAGCTTTTTTTTGCAATTTTCGGCAGAATAATTTCAGTTGCCGAACATTCGGTGCATCCCTAGAATTACCAGCCACATCCTCCAGTATTAACTCTCATGTGTCACTGTGTGTGTTTTAGGTGCAGGAGGCTCTGGTGTGTGTGCAGCAGTCCTATGACAGTCTGTTGAGTGATCTTCATCAGGAGCTTCAGCAGTATCAGCAGCAGGGGGCGACACACACTCAAAACACAGGTCAGTATGAACACAACTGATGAACTTTGCATTAGTTTATTACTCTGAAGCTGCTTTGAAACAATCTGTAATGTGTAAAGCACTATAGAAATAAAGGTGACTAGACTTGGAGGTGTTTGTGTGTGTGTGTTATAGAGGATGGAGGTAAACACAACGCATCTGCTCTAATGGACATCCTGCGGAGAACACTACACTCTTACAACACACAGGTACAATATACACACATGCTGAATATACATTATATACTGCGTATTTAGCAGCACAGAAACACTAACTACCTGACACTGAGGAATAAACACTTTTTCACCAAGCACTTTTGTAACCCTGGACCGCAAATAAGGGCCATAAGGGTCTTTTTTTTTTAATTGAGGTTTATACATCATATGAAAGCTGAATAAATAAATATAAAGCTTTCCATTGATATATGGCTGTTAGGATAGGACAATATTTGGTCTATTTGTAAATCTGCAATCTGAGGGTGCAAAAAAAAATCTAAATGTTGAGAAAATCACCTTTAAAGTTGTCCAACTTAAGTTCTTAGCAATGCATATTACTAATCAAAAATTAAGTTTTGATATTTATGGTAGGAAATTTGCAAAATATACTGTATTCATGGAACAGGATCTTAATATCCTAATGATTTTTGGCATTAAATAAAAATCAATAATTTTGACTCATACGGTGTATTGTTGTCTATTGCTACAAATATACCGTGCTACTTAAGACTGGTTTGGTGATCCAGGGTTTTCCTTGAACACACCTTGCCACATCTTGAAACAATGCCATTGCATCTTGAATACGTCGTGCAGTTACTGTTATAAAATTCTTCTTCTGTTGTTGTTGTTTTGTCAGTATTGTAGTCTTAAGGTTTGTCCAGTTTTGAGGTCTATGTTCAAATCTCAGTCTCAGGTATCTTTTCTTTTTAAGATGATTGTTTTTTTATGAAACAGATAGATAGTATTCTGTGCATTGTTACTAATTGAAAATTTAGTTGTATGTAATTACTGTGACTAATTTTATTGACTGAATGAGGCATTTTGAGGCAAATTGATAACAAAGTAGTTACTGAAAACGATTGTTAATTTAATTCAAGTAATATACATGTGTGTATATATTTTTTAATTTAATGTTTATAATATTCAAATATTTTTTCTTCTGTAAAGCTGCTGTGAAACTAGTTGTAGTGGGATTTGATTATTAAGAAAATGGTTAAACTTAATCTGAATGCTTGTTGCCTACAATTTTTCACTTTCATTTATTTTTTGTGAAAGGCAGGTCACTTCTTGGTTATTTTGGCATCATTGAGATACTGTTATAGTTTTTATTAATGTTTTGATAATTTATTTTCTCATTTTAGTTAGTTTTTTTTTAATTTTGTTGTGTGTTTTTGCCATTTTATTTTTATTTTTTTTACATATGTCTGTAATTTGTATTAATTTTATTTTAGTTTTAATTATTTAGTTCAAAGTAAACTAAATGGTAAATGTTGAAATGAACTACATTCTGCAACTATTTTTAATGTTTTATTTTATGGTTTATTAACTTACTCACTTTTTGCTGTAATAAATCATGTTAAATTTATTTGTGTGTGTGTGTGTGTGTGTGTGTGTGTGTGTGTGTGTGTGTGTGTGTGTGTGTGTGTGTGTGTGTGTGTGTGTGTGTGTGTGTAGTTGCAGGAGTCTCTGATTGTGATGCAGAAGTTGAATCATGAGGTCAGACAGAAGGATGAAGCGATCACTGATCTCCAGAGGAGCATCCAGGTGTGTGTTTGTCATTGTTCTGCTGATCAACAGACATGATTTAGTATATAGATGAGAAAATGCTTTATGCTGCAACTAAAATGCCTCCTCAAAAGTTGTGAGATGTTTTGGAGGCTTGGAAAGATCATTCCTCCAATGAGGAACAATGAAAGCAAAGCTTCTGCAGCGGCTCCTTAGCCAGGGTTCAAAGTCCAAAGATGAGAATCATTCAGAAATCTGCTGCTGTCAGCAAAAAGTAGGACTGAGGTTTTCCTGCGGGTTTCCACCAAAATAAAAGTCAACATTCACAAATGTTGTTATTATTGTAATTTTTACTGTTTTTCTGTAAAAAAAAAAAGTAAGACAAAAATAATTCTAACAGCTCTATTAATGCATTTATTCTAACATTTTCCTTTGCTCAGCAAGCCTGCATTTATTTGTAGACTGAAAACACATGCCTGATTCAAGAAGGGGGTCTTCAATAAGTTAGTAAAATAATATTCTTTGGCCATTTTAATTAATTTTAAGAGGAATTGTGCTTTGTTGGTAGGCTACTAGAATGTTAAAAAAAATTGTAGTTTTGTAAAAATAATTAAATTAAATTAAAGCAAGACAAAACTGTAAAAAGCAAATATTGGCTATTTAATTCATGCAATGGTGAAAAATTGGCAAAATACATGGTGGAAAAACTTGAAAAACCGTGTTCGGTAATCAGTTTAATTTTGTTTGCTTCACTTTTAATAAAGACACATGAAGCACCAACTGAAGGTGGACGTTTGTACAATTACACTAAAAGAGCTCTGACTTTATTAAAAACTAAACTCTGACAACTAATATTGATCATGTTAATCATTTAGAAATGAAAGCCTTAGAAATGAAACCAATAGGGCTGTGACGAGACTCGAGACTGGGTTCACGAGACAAGATTTTTGAACTTTTTCTTTAAAAGAAATGCTCAATGATGAAATATATAAGGAAAAATTGTATTTTATTCAACTAAAAAACACAAATGCAAAAATATGTAGGTGCATTTTGATATGAACTTGTATGTTTGACTTAAACTTCTATTTTCATAAATTATATCCAGTAATAAACCTGTTTGCCAAAATCTGCATGATTCTGGATAAATTGAAAAACTATTTTCCTTTATAAATTGGAGATCACGATTCTGAAGAAAAAAATGATTAGAAATCTAAACAAAATTCTGTAATTTACTAATGGTTCATTGCTTAAAGGATTAGTTCACTTTCATAACAACAATGCACAGATAATGTACTCTTACCCCCTTGTCATCCAAGATGTTCATGTCTTTCTTTCCTCAGTCGTAAAGAAATTGTTTTATTGAGGAAAACATTTCAGGATTTCTCTCTTTATAAAGGATATGGATGGCGCCCTGAAGTTTGAACTTCCGAAATGCAGTTTAAATGCAGCTTCAAAAAGCTCTAAACGATCCCAGTCGAGGAGGAAGGGTCTTATCTAGCGAAACGACCACTTATTTTCGAAACAAATTGACAATTTATAAACTTTTTAACCTCAAATGCTGGTCTTGTCTCATCTCTGCGCAGCTCATGTGAAGTGTGTGTGATTCAGGTAAATACAGTTAGGGTACGTCTAAAAACTCCCATCTCGTTTTCTTCCCTAACTTCAAAATCGCCTTAGATCGCTGCAAAAGTACCGACATAGTGTTTACAAAGTGAACATACAAAGAAACCCAAACGCCCTTAACAAAAAAAAGGTAAAAAACGCATTGTAGGACAATTTTGACATTGAAGACATAAACGAGATGGGAGTTTTTAGACGTACCCTAACTGCATTGACCCGAATCACACAGACTTCACATGAGCTGCGCAGAGATGAGACAAGACCAGCATTTGAGGTTAAAAAGTATATAAATTGTCAATTTGTTTTGAAAATAACCGATGGTTTCGCTAGATAAGACCCTTCCTCCTCGACTGGGATCGTTTGGAGCCTTTTGAAGCTGCATTTAAACTGCATTTCGGAAGTTCAAACTTCGGGGCGCCATCCAGGGGCGTAGCTAGACCCTTTTTAAAAATATGCTGTGCCCCAGTAAAATCTCAAATTTAAGTTATAATTTACGTTGATAATCCCAAAATAAAGACATTAAGCTACATGCAACAACTGAATTAACCTGTGCCCCAGTAGAGCTTTAGGTCTAGCAACTCCTCTGGCGGCATCCATATCCATTATAAAGAGAGAAATCCTGAAATGTTTTCCTAAAAAAAACACAATTTTTTTTACGACTGAGGAAAGAAAGACATGAACATCTTGGATGACAAGGGGGGTGAGTACATTATCTGTACATTGATGTTATGAAAGTGAACGAATCCTTTCAAGTTTATATTTGAAAAAATAAATAAATGAAGGAGTCAGTTTCTCAGTAATAAAGACTTGTTTAACTATTGGAATCTCTTGAACGTATAATTCAATGATAAATACTTTTTTAAACGTGTAGTTGTCGCCACCTCCTCGCGGACGAGGATAAGCGTCACAATACATATGTGTCAGTGATGCGCGGGTTGATCCGAAATGACCCGCGGTTACGACTCATCCAAAAATATTTCTAATGATATTCTGGTCGCGGTCGGTCTGGTCGTTTGAAATAAAGATGCCAATTAAACATTTGTAATTTATATAGTACTAGACACACTTGTCTATGAAATACATAGACCTACACTTTATTGGCTGAATAATGTTTACCTTTTGAATGTTAAGCGTTATTAACTGTTGAATAAATGCTGACGCGGGACAAAATGCCCGATTTCCCAACATGTTGAACTGAGCAATGCCATTGTGCCATTTTAATAGACTGCTTCTAAACGCATATAGCTCAGTAATGTCAGCTTTATGTATTTTCTGAGAGGGGGTGGGATTTTTGTTGGTAAAGTCGGGGTAGAGACGCACACTTCGATTAGACTGGATAAACACAGTGTGTTGTTAAGAAAATGGTATTCCTAATAAATGTCTCCAATATTTTGATTATGTCCAATGCTTCTCTTTCTTTTTGGAATTATTAGACACATTTCAGTGTCTTTTCAAATGCCTAGGGCTGTTTAATTTCCTTAATTATAAAATTCAGCACTTATTTTTAACGTTTTTCAAGCAATAATATATAAATTATCTCATGTATATGCTTGTTTAAAACCAGGGATTAAAAACGAATTCCGAATAAAAACTGTATTTTTTCTTTACATTTCCAGAGAGCTAAACGAACGAAATCAAGCATTACTTAATAAATTCAAGGCACTATAATTTCCTTATTCATTTGATACAACTAGTATAGCTATACAATTAATATATAATAAAATAAAAAAATAAAATAAAATAATATTATTTTGTCATATTCGTGATTCCTGAATTCATATTATTTATGAATTTATATATATTATAGTAGAATAAAAGTTAAGAAAAAAGGAATTAGCTTTAGTCTCTAATATTTAGGGCTATATAGGATAATCTTTTTCTTAACTTTTATTACACTGTAAATCGAAATAAAATAACTCTTGATCATGTTTAACATCGGAGAATCACTGACATACTTTAGAGTAGCCTACTTCGAAAACGAAACTATTTAAAAATGTATAAAGGCAAGACAAACTAAATCACAACATGAACAATCTGTGTTTTTCTTGTAATCAAGAGCATTTCTTTTGACAAAATTACCTAATTAATGCCGAATGATGTTTGACAGTGAACGCATCTCCACCGCATACATTTTAACATATTAAATATGCGGGTCAGGAAGCGGGTCGGGTACAATATTTTCTTTTTTTATTTTGCAGTCCGAGTTAGTTGAAAACGTCGGTCGGGTTCGGGTTCTGACGAGACCGGTCAGATCTTGCGGCAGCGGGACACATCGGATCTCGCCAGATCTCGTCACACACCTAGTAACCAAATATAAAACAGTGTTTATAGTGTTAATCTGGTTTGTGTCTGTCTGCAGGAGTGTGAGTCTCGTGGTGTGTGTGTCAATGAAGAGGTGAAGCGGTTGCGTGCGTGTGTCGCAAACGCCGCAGCTGATCTGCGCAGCCTCAAAATGCAAAACACAGACACACAAACACAAATGAACAAACTCCAACAGCAACATCACAACGACCGCCAGGTACAAGCACACAGACAGGAAGTGAACATGAAACATGTCTGATATCATTACTGTGCTATTATTGGTTCATTCGACTGTAATGCTTGTGTTCAGGAGAAGCTGACGTTCCTCCACACGCTGTATCAGCGTCTGCTCGCCGGGTGTGTGCTGGTGACGCCGCCGCACAGCATGCTGGGTAGTTTCACGTGGCCAGAGCTTAGCACCGTGGTGCAGGAACACGTGGACAGGCTGACCTCTGACCTCTCTGCAGCCAATCAGAAGGTGAGAAGAAAAAAAAAATCAAAAATCATCTTTAAAGTTGTCCAAATTAAGTTCTTAATGCATATTACTAATCAAAAATTACATTTTGATATATTTATAGTAGGAATTTTACAAAAAAATCTTCATGGAACATGATCTTTACTTAATTTCCTAATGATTTTAGGCATAAAAGAAAAATCAATAATTTTGACCCATACAATGTATTTTTGGCTATTGCTACAAATATACCCCAGCGACTTCAGACTGGTTTTGTGGTCCAGGGTCACATATTTGCTACTCAACTAAATGTATGCACGTGTAACATCTGAAGCTGATTATGTTTCCTAATAGAGTTTAATTGGTTTAATTGTGTTTTAAAATAAAACAGGTGACTTAAAACAGCAATGTTGAATAGGGGTTGAATAATTTTGACATGGTTGTGTTATTAAAAAAATAAGTTAACTCAAAACCAGTACATTATATATTGATATCACTTTTAAAATGCCAGTGAACTGTCGTAGATGCAATGTTTATAAAGTCCTGAATCTTCAGTAAAGCTTGTATTTGTAAAATACTGCAGCCTTTAGAGGGTTGAATAATTTCAATTGCAGCTTTAGGTGTCTAACTGTTGAGTGTGTTTCAGGTGTCGCGTTTAGAGAGTGTGTGTGAGGGGAAATCAGCGGCTCTGGAGAGCGTGAGCGCACAACTGAGACAGAGAGAGGAGAGCTGGAGCAAACAGAGAGAAGACCTCAACTCACAGCACACACACCTCAACAAGCAGCTACAGCACAAGATACAGGTGCAAACTCACACACACTCAATCTACTCCATGTCTTCTGTCATCTGATTGACAGTTTAGGTTCGTACAAGGTACTTAAAGTGCTTAAAGTAATTGATTTAGACTTTGAAATTTAAGGCCTCAGAACCCTTTGAAAACAGCAGTATTCCTGAAGAGGTACTTGAGAAATGCTTGAATTATTGAGAGTCTGAAAAATCTGAAAAAAGTGTTATAAAATAAGCACATAATAAACATTATACCTTTTTGCTTATTTCAGTTCATGTCAGAAAACAGTCGAGCGTAGCCAGTAGTAGTGACAGTGTCGTGTAAACATGCCTGAAGATGCGACAAGAGGAACAGATGAACCGAATCAATTAAGTCATTTTCGCTGGAATCGCTCCGATTGATTCAAACTCGTGACTTCGATCATTCAGTTCAAGCTAGGGCTGGGCGATATGGCCTAAAAATAAAATCCCCGATTTTTTTCACAAAAAATCCGATTTACGATATACTACTACTTTTAGCATGTAAAGAAACCCCAGCTTTTCCACCATATATATGGGCACCATATATTTTGCAATATACATTGCAACTGCATCAGTGATCGCTTTCCACCAGGCCCCATTCTTATCATACCAGACACAGTAAATGTTTGTAAGACAAATAAATATGAGATGGGAGGAAAATATATATTTCCATGCTTTTCTCTTGCACTTATATCGTATACAAAAATATACAGTTTTGAACACAGAAATATTAAATGATTTAAATAACTGAAACGATCTGCCAGCAGGTGGTGGTAAGACACTGATTTAATTACTGAATCATTTCATTCATTTGATTCGTTCGAACGGATGGTTCATTCAGGAATAAAGCAAGTGACTCTTTATGAATGGGGAATTGAATCATTTCACTAGATTCGTTTAAAAACGCACGTTCATTCATAAACGAAACACCGCTGTGTTTGAGTGGAGATGCGCAGCGGCTCAGCTGTGACTTGTTTCAGACCACTTTTGACGACGAAATAGAGCAAAATCAGGCAATAGTGTTATAGTCAGACAATGTAAGTCACTTAATAATAACTTCTTGTTTATTTAACTGTTGTAATAAATCAATATCTCGTTTACAAACTCCCTTAAAAATGACTAAAAGCTGTCACTCGTCTTAGTTCGCAATCTCACAAAGCTCTATTATAATAAATGAAGCTACTGCCCATTCAGTCTCTTATTTACACTCTCTCTACACTTGAGATGCATTAGTCAACGTGCAAAACACATAGAAACCTTTGAAGCTCCACTCAGCGCAAACACAAATATGCTGGTCGGGTCAGTCGCACATGGTGCTCCTAAATATTTTTCATAGTCGTACGCAGTAGGTTTTTTTTGCTCTTGAACTGCTGGTCGCACCGGTGTGACCTAAGATTCTTTTTAGTCGCACCATTGAGAAATTAGGTCGCACTCTAGAGCCTTGATATGCAAATAATTCTCCATTGTCTTCAATCATCTCTCTACTCTGTTTATGTGGTAAGTGAAATTGTATGTACTGTAATGTAACAGGCTAACTTGCTAGCAAGCAGCTAATCATGTCCCCTTAGTGACTTGCGTTATTTTACCAGAATGCGCTATTTGTTTACCGTTCTGAATACAGCGGTTAATTAGGCGCGCCATCATGTGATCGGACAATATTGCCTCTTAATTATTCTGCCAGTGGTGCAATTACAATGTATCTAATATTTTTATTAAAAAATCGCGATATCTCGATTTAATAAAAAAAAATATATCGTCTTAAAACGTAAATTCGAATTAATCCAAAAAATCGAAAGAATCGCCCAGCCCTAGTTCAAGCGATTCACTAGCAAAAAGCGCTTGTAAAGATTTTAAAAAGCATGTAGTGATGGGTAAAACATCGGCCTTTGAAACTCCGAAACAGTTAAACTATTGCGCCGGGAAATGATTCACTCTTTCGAAGCGCTCCAATCGGATTGTGTATCGCGAATCATTTGATTTAGATTGAAAAGAGTTTGTGAATCATTTTGCAGATTGAATGATTGGAATCAAATGATTCGCGATACACAAACTTCCGATCTAAGTCAAATCATTTGTGGTTCGTGTTCCCAGTCCTAAACTGAAATGATGGTTTGCGAATCATTATTCAGATTGGGACTTTAGAGCCTGATCATCAGGATCTTTTGAGGAACATTCACTTGTTCATCTCTCAATTATCATTGGATTGCATTGCATTATATGTTTGGATCATTTCAGTTTTATCTTACTAAGACATATTATTGGAGATATATATTTATGTCAGTATCTGCTCTACTGTTATACATTTCTCAGTGATTTACATTATTAAATCAGAATTTCATCAGTTTTTGTTTCTTCATGTCTCTCTCTCAGGATCTCAGCAGGCAGCTGCAGCAGGCTGAGGGCCGTGTCCACTCTATGGAGCGCACTCAATGCGAGCAGGAACAGGAAGTGACGCATCTGCAAGGCTTGGTGAGCGCGTGCGGCCGTGAGGAGGCGTGTCTGTTGGCGGCGTGTGGCGTGTTGGCGGGATGCGTGCGCGGTCTGCACAGACAGGTGTGCGCGCTGGCGTGGCAGAAGGCCATGCTGCAGGAGCGAGCGTGTGACGCAGACGTCCTGAGGTCAGAGGTCGGCAGGCTGCTGCATGCACTGGGCAACGTTGGGGTCAAAGGTCACGCTGCACGCAAATTCCGGCAATATGTGATTGTAGTCATGGCGGCAAGTCGTCTGCGTGCACTGGGACGGAGGTCCACGGTGATGTTCAGGGTCGCGGTGGGTTTCAGTCTGCAGCCGCACGTGTTTGTGAATGAAGTGAAGCTCAGAGAGGAAGAGGAGGAGGACAGCAACAAGGTGATGAAGACGCTAGCGTCGTCTGAGCTGCTCGTGCTCGTACACTCATGCATGGAAGGAGTGCAGCAGGAAATGAAGAGAACCGGTGAGTAACGCAGACAGGAAACATTTTTGTGGAAAGAGGTGACGGGTGTTTCATAAATGTTTCTCATCACAAATCTGGTGAAATGCTGAAAACCTAAAAACAGACTTAAAGGAGTAGTTCACTTCCAGAACAAAAAATTACAGATTATTTACTCACCCCCTTCTCATCCAGGATGTTCATGTCTTTCTTTCTTCAGTCCTAAAGAAATTGTTTCTTGAGGAAAACATTTCAGGATTTCTTTCCATATAATGGACTACTATGGTGCCCCGAGTTTGAACTTCCAAAATGCAGTTTAAATACAGCTTTAGGCCCCGATCACACGAACGTGTTTTTGCAGTGAGAGGCGCCTTTTTTGAATGGTTTTCTGTTGGCAGCGAGCGTTCTGCGCGCTGCTTATGCGCCCCGGGCGCCTCGCGTTTTTGCCGCCTGCTGCGCCTCGCGTTTTTGCAGAAGCGCCTGAAGTTGGAAAAAAAGCAACTCGGAAAAACGGAAAAAAAGCGGAAAAAACGCCCGACGTCGTTCGCGTTTTTTCCATTGTCCAATCGAGTGAATGGAGAGGCGGGTCTTCTGTTGTGGTGACGAAAGTTTACCGTTGCTTAAAAAGTCCGGAGACTGCAAGAAATGTAGGAGAAACTTTTGGTGTCTGTCGTGGGTAACCCTGAGCTGTAATTTTTAGGGTTTCTGCTAATATGACATTTTAATTGACAGCAAAAACCAAAGATTTTAGAGCGCTGGCGCTATAATCCTTTGATTTGACTGACAGGACAGTTGTTTTGGTCGTTGCCTAGCAACATAAAAAAAACCGCAGCACACTGCTCTTTTTTTTTAAAAGTCACCAAAAAAAAGGCAGTGCTGTGCGCCTCGCGTTTTTAGAACTAAAAGACGCATTCGGTGTGATCGGGGCCTTAAAGGAGTCTAAATCAGGGGTTCCCAACCGTTTTTACTCCGGGGCCCCCCTCCTTCTCCAGTCCCCCCTGCTCTAAATGATCCCAGCCGAAGAATAAGGGTCTTATCCAGCGAAACAATTGGTTATTTAAAAAAAAAATGTAGAATTTTTATACTTTTTAACCTCAAATTCTAATCTAATACAGTTAGGGTAATGTCAAAAAACTCAAAATCGCCCTTCATCGCTGCAGAAGTACCGACCCAGTGTTTACAAAGCCAACATGCAAAGAAGATCAAACAACCTGTACAAAAAAAGGTAAAACGGCAATGTAGGATGATTTTGAAGTTGGAGGAGAAAATGAGATGGGAGTTTTTCGACATCCCTTAACTGTCTTGAACCGGAACACACAGAATATGCATCACAGAGCTCGACGAGAAGAGCATTTGAAGTTGAAAAGTATATAAATTTTAATTTTTTTTTTTTTTTTTTTTTTTTTTTAGAAAATAACACATTGTGTGCTAGATAAGACCCTTATTCCTCAGCTGGGATCATTTAGAGTCCTTTGAAGCTGCATTTAAACTGCATTTTGTAAGTTCAAACTCAGGGCACCATAGAAGTCCACTACATGGAGAACATTCCTAAAATGTTTTCCTCAAGAAACATAATTTCTTCACGACTGAAGAAAGAAAGACCATCTTGGATGGAAGGGGGTGAGTACATTATCTGTGCATTTTTTGTTCTGGAAGTGCTCATTTAAGTAATTTTTATTCAGAAGATAAATTAATAAACATTATTAGAACGGTTTCTCCTGGAATACTTTCTGAATTTTTATCATACGTTAAATTTAAAAATTCTATATAGTTGTTATTATCACTAGTGTATGACATGACAAAATAATATCAATTTGAATATGTGTGTGTCAGACTGTGGGAAGGACTCGTGTGTGGCGTCTGCAGCTCAGAGCGCGTGCAGGAAGTTGTTGGAGCGGCTGCTGTCAGGCGTGGATTCTCAGTGCTGCAGGCATTATGGGAAGGACTCACTGGCGCGGCGACTGGCTGACGGACTTCACACGCTCGTCAAACACAGCTACTGTAACAGCAAGGTACACAAACACACAGATGTAAAGAAATCAGCCCAGGATGGCAGGTTAGTAGGTTTTGTGACTCATCTGTAATATATATGTGTGTGTGTGTCTGTGTGTGTGTGTGTAGGTGATGATGGCGTCTCTTCAGAAGCACATCCTGGAGTTCACGCAGCGTCTGCATTCGGCTGAGGTTGAGCGCAGGAACCTAAGACTGGAGATCTCACGCCTAAAACGCACAAGCGGCTGTAAAGACACACACACCGTGAGTCACAGCAACATAATGAACACACACACCTGAACTAATGCAATGGCAGCGTTTATAAATGTGAAGTTGCATTTATTTGATCAAAATACTGAAGATTTTTTGAAGATATTATTATTAGTTAAAAAAAAATGTTTTCTATGTGAATATCTTTTAAAAAATGCAGTATGGACTTACTTCACTTTATAACAGTAAATATATATCGGTTCTGCATATCGGTTATCGGGCACACAAACATGCAAATAATCTGTATCAGTATCGGTTCTGAAAAAAATCAACATCGATCGATCACTAGTCTTCAGTGTCACATGATCCTTCAGAAATCATTCTAATATGCTGATTTGCTGCTCTAGAAACATTTCTGATTATTATCAATGCTGAAAACAGTTGTGCTGCACAGTATTTTTGTGGAAGCCATCATAAACTACTATTCAAGAAGTTTAGGCTATGAAAGAAATAATACTTTTATTATTTAACAATACATTAAATTGATGAAAAGCGGCAGTAAAGACATTTTTAATGTCGCAAAAGATTTCTGTTTCAAATAAATAACCAATATGCTTGACCAATATTTATTAACTTTTATAAAGTAAGTAAATGACTGAGTGAAGTACGTCTATACTTTATAGCCATAAATACACTGTATGGGTCAAAATGGCTGGTTTTTCTTTCATGCCAAAAATCATTAGGATATTAAGTAAAGCTCATGTTTCATGAAAATATTTTGTGAATTTCCTACCATAAATATATCCATATGTAATTTTTGCTTAATAATAAAAATGCATTGCTAAGGACATCATTTGAACAACTGTAAAGGTGATTTATTTATTTATTTATTTTTTGCACCTGTCTCTCAGCCAAATATTGTCCCATCCTAACAAACCATACGTCAATGTATTGTTTATTTATTCCGCTTTAAGATGATGTATAAATTCAATTTTTAAAAAATTTGACCCATATGAGTGGTTTTGTGGTACTGGGTCACATATATTCACAAAGATGACATCTGTTTTCAATTGTAATAATATTTTATTATTTTTGCAGTATTTTGATCTGATTAATGCAGCCTTGTTGAGTCTTTCAAAAACATAAAAAAAAGCTGACATTTC
Organism: Garra rufa; assembly: GCF_049309525.1. Classification (NCBI taxonomy): domain Eukaryota; kingdom Metazoa; phylum Chordata; class Actinopteri; order Cypriniformes; family Cyprinidae; genus Garra; species Garra rufa. The sequence goes on from NC_133378.1 coordinate 42,102,573, forward strand.
CAAATTTTTGATCAGTAGTGTATGTATATGTAAAATGTTTTGTTTTTATTGTTTGTGTGTCAGGTGTGTGTTCCTCTCAAGCAGTTTGAAAGTGTATGTGAGGAGCTCAGCAGTGCCCTACAGAGGGAGCAGCGCGCTCAGGCTCTGCTGCACGATCAGGCTGCTCAGCTGCAGCAACTGGGCCTCAGCATGGAGCTGCACACGGGGGAAGAGCTGGAGAAAGACCGCACACTCGCACAAGCTGTGCAGGTACACACACGCACATATACACTGCTGAAAACTCTCAGAAGTGACCTGGGTTTCTGGCTGTTTCTGGCTTCTTTCCATGAAGAAGTAGCCTTTCTGCCATGTGGATGCCCATTTCTGCCACTGAATAACAATTTTCAAAAGGCAATTGTGACTTTTTAGTCGCTCAATTTTGTCTTTTTTTTTCAGATTAAACTCTTAAAAAAGTTTAAAAAAGTCAGAATTGTGGTATATAAACTCACAGTTGTAAAACAAAAAAAACAAAAAACAAAAAACTGAATTGCAAGATACAAGCCTGGTTTTACAAATAGGGCTTAGACTAAGCCAGGGTTAGGCCATAGTTTAAATGGGACATTTAAGGCTTTTTAATAAACATGCGCAGTTTTCAACAAGTTTCTTTTAGTTGAAACCACTCAGACTTACATTTTAGTCTTGGAATAGACTTAAGCCTGGTCTGTTAAACTGGATAAACTCATAAATCTGACTTTTTTTTCTTACAATTGCAAGTTTATGTCATGCAATTCTGACTTTATAACTTGCAACTGTTACTTTTTATCTCACAATTCTGACTTTTTTTCTCAGAACTGTAAGAATAAACTCACAGTTGCAAAATAAAAGTCAGAAATGCGAGATACAAGCCTGGTTGCACAGACAGGTCTTAGATGAGCCAGAATTAGGCCATAGTTTCATTAGGACATGTAAGTATTCTTTATAAACATGCTTAGAAAAAAACATTACTGGTGTGCATCTTGAGACCAAAAAGGCGCTGATATATTTTAAGATCAGTCAGTGATCAAGTTTCTTTCAGTTAAAACAGCTCAGACTTACATTTCAGTCTGGGAATAGGCTTAAGCCTTGTCTGTGAAACCGGATTAACTCGTAATTCTGACTTTTTTTTTTCTCACTATTGCCAGTTTATATCATGCAATTCTGACTTTATAACTTTTTATCTCACAATTCAGTTTTTTTTTTCTCAGAATATGTTTACATGGCCTTAAATAAAATACATTTAGAATAAAATAAAAAAAAAAAAAAAAAATTTCAGTTTACATTTTCATTCAAGTAGCAAACATATTTTTTACGGATTAAATTTTAGTTTCAGTTTTAGTTAACTTTAATAATCCTGACGCATCATGCATAATATGTAATGCTAGTTAAACAGTTAAAAACCTGGATTATTCATGGCACAACAGAAATGAGAATGAAGTATGACTGGGACTCTTTCGTATCGTCTCATTAGAGTCTGTCAGACGCCAAGCTGGAGTTGAGGAGGAAGGATCAGTCGCTGCGTGTATTGGGGAAACGGCTCAGCCAATCACAGCAGGAGAACAAACAGCTACAGAACGTCATCGCCAGTGCAGAGAACACACTGATCAGCTCAGAAAAGTAACACACACACACACACACACTCAGCTTTTTGTCAACCTAAATGTTTAAGAATTTCCATTATTCTCAATGGGAATTCTTTATGCATAATGTAATTTCTCCTTTGTTTCTTGGCATTTTAGATCAAATGTGAGCTGGACTTGTTACTGACAGGTTAATGCAGGTTTCATGATATTCACTCAGGATCTTATGTAGGTTGCACTGTTTTTGCATCCATGTTTACAGGAGTAAAGAGTCTCTAATGAGCTACATTAAATCTGTGGAGGAGTGTTTACAGGAGGTAAGAACATACATTAATAAATATATACTTTGTAAAAATCAATGATTGTTTTTTTCTGTTCTGCGTGTCTTCAAGCTTTCTTTTGTTTTTCAGATGAAAGATCACGTCATTCTGTCTAGAAAACCCTCTTCACAGGATAATTTCACCCTACAGCTCTCCAGAATGTCCCTCACACCATCGGACTCACTAAGCATCATGGGAAACCCAGAGACAGAAGCATGTCAGGTACAAACTCTGCAAATCACATACTTCAAGTTAGTATGCAAAGTACATATTGTGCTAATGTGGATGCATGCGTTGTACCAAGTATGTATGCTGTTGCATACATCATTACTATGTATGCATGCTGATTGACACTCCTTTACTAAGTTTGCAAGTTTTATATGCATGCTGATGCATACTTCATATTATGTATCCTAAGTATTCATGCTGATGCATACGTCATACTTAAAATTTGTAGCATTAGTATGCATGCTGATTCAAACTTCTTTACTAAGTTTGCATGTTTATATGCATGCTGATGCATACTTCATATTATATATCCTAAGTATGCATGCTGTTGCATACTTCATATTTAATAATTTTAGTTATTATGCATGATGTTTCACACTTCATTACTAAATTAGCATGTTTTATATACATGTTGATACATATTTCATATTATGTATCCTAAGTATTCATTCTGTTACATACTTCATACTTAGTAATAAAGTGTGAATCAGCATGCATACTAATGCTGAAATTATTAAGTTGGCATGTTTTATATGCATGCTGATGCATATTTCATATTATGTATCCTAAGTATGCATGCTGTTGCATTCTTCATACTTAATTAAGTGTGAATAAGCATGCATATTAATGCTAAAATTATTAAGTATGAAGAATGCAACAGCATGCATACTTAGGATACATAATATGAAATATGCATCAGCATGCATATAAAACATGCCAACTTAATAATTTCAGCATTAATATGCATGCTTATTCACAATTAATTAAGTTTGCATGTTTTATATGCATGCTGATGCATACTTCATATTATGTATCCTAAGTATTCATGCTGTTGCATACTTCATACTTAAAATTTCAGTGTTATTATGCATGCTAATTCAGAATTCACTACTAAGTTTACATGTTTTATATGCATGCTGATGCATAATTCATATTATGTATCCTAAATATGCATGCTGTTGCAAACCTGATTCTTAATAATTTTAGTTATGCATGATGTTTCATACTTCATTACTAAGTTAGCATGTTTTATATACATGTTGATGCATTTTTCATATTATGTATCCTAAGTATGCATGCTGTTGCATACTTCATACTTAGTAATAAAGTGTAAATCAGCATGCATACTAATGCTAAAATTAAGTTTGCATGTTTTATATACATGCTGATGCATACTTCATATTATGTATCCTAAGTATGCATGTTGTTGCATACTTCATACTTACTAATAAAGTGTGAATCAGCATGCATACTAATGCTAAAATTAAGTTTGCATGTTTTATATACATGCTGATGCATACTTCATATTATGTATCCTAAGTATGCATGCTGTTGCATATTTCACACTTAATTTTAGCATTAGTATGCATGCTGATTCAAACTTCTTTACTAAGTTTACTTGCTAAGTATTCATGCTGATGCATACTTCAAAATAAGAATGCATGCTGAAGCATGCCAAGTGCATAATTCATGACACAGAACAGTCACTCCCTCTTCCAGAGCAGAATGTGGACTGGGAGTCTCATTTTGCATTTTCTGCCATACAATACTGATGAATGTAGTGTGTGTGTGTGTGTGTGTGTGTGTGTGTGTGTGTGTGTGTGTGTGTGTGTGTGTTGTAGCGTTTGGTGATGGTTTTCCTGGAGCTGCATCAGCTGCTGTGCTCAAAAATATCATCTCTGGAGAGAGAGATCTCATCATACGAGTCTCACATCACATCGATGAAGAGTGAACTACAGGACACCTGCCTGCGGGAGAGAAACAGCTGTATACCGGTAAGAGAGTGTTGAAAAAGAAAGTTACCAATGCTGAATTTTAGTGCTGATTATTGTAAATGAAAATCATATTTAGGTCATGACTGTCAGCTATTTGGCAACTGTTTAGGCCCATAGTATGAAAAAATTGAATGTGTGCATTGGCATGTCCACATCTGTATAAAAACTATAAATAACATTTAAAATAACACAAATTAATGCCCATGCGCATCTTTTGTGGCCGTTTCAAATTATATAAAATTAAGATGCTCTTCTTAAAACGTTAACAGTAACAATCTGTACTTTTACTGGAGTAATTTTTTATTATGCCATCTGTACTTTTACTCAGGTAAAATTCAAAACAAGTACTTATATTTTTACTTAAGTAATATTTTATAAAGATATCTGTTACTTCTACTTTGGTAAAATTGAAAATGGGTGCTTCTACTTTTACTAGAGTGAGTTATGTCTGAGTTATGTAGTCTCTGTTAACTCTCTCTGTTTTTTTCTGGTAGTTGCTTGCGTCCTCGTCAGCAGAGGTGGATTATGGGACATGTTTTATGTCAGACACTGCTGTCTCACTGAAAGGCTCACTCTCAGATCTCCAGAGGAAAATCAAAGAGAGAAAACACTGATGAACTGAAGCTGAATCACTGCGAGACAGACGATCACAGACTTCTCGTTTCCTGCGGAGGATGTGTAATAGTGACCACTGTTAACTAGTGTTATTAAATATGCTGTGGTTAATAGATGCTAGTGCTGTAATGGTTCTCAAGCTCACACACACACAACAACAGTGAGGGGAGTGCGGGGTAAGATGTGTCACTTCCTAAATCTAGCAAAATCTGCATTAAGTTTGACTTTTTTTTTTAAATACACTACCTCCCGAACGTTTGACAAACCTCATGTTCATTCATTGGTCTGGTGCTTATTTAACACAAATGCATTAATGCTTATTTATCTGAGTAAGTGACAGTGATTCTAAGTTTCCACGCAGATGCTGGACGTCAGAGGAGCGTGTGTTTGTTTAATCCTCCACTCGTCTGTGGAAATCCTCTTTCCAGTCGCCATTCAGAGATGAGGAGACGGCTGTAGGTCTCAGTTCATGTAGATTATCTGACTGTCAGTGGCTGCTTACACTGGCTTTCAGTGATTCTGTGAGAGTGTGTGTGTTTGGAAGTAGTATTTCATACATTATAAGGACCCATAAGTATAGTAATACCAATAAGTTTTGACCTTGTGTAACTGGATGATTTAGGACTGTTTAAATAAGGGAACTGTAAGTGCCTCATGATAAAATAATCTGCTAAATATAATTTATTTAAAAAATAATAATAGTTTTTCATTAAATAAACTAATTAGTAATTAGTGTTACACAATGGTAATTTTTCTTGTAAAAAGAACAGTTTATCTGAGGATGATTGAAATTGCATTAAATTAATATATAAAACATCTGTTTTAACATTTTTGTTTCATTTTTTTTATTGAAATGTACAAATATATATATAAAAAAAGAAAATGTAGAGTTTTGCACATTTTGCATGTCTCCAATATTTAGATAATCAGCTCATTATGAGAGACTCCATGAACTGAACTGAGTTTGTCAGATAAGAGAGACATGCAAAATACAAAAAGCATTAAGAAACACTACTTTAGAGGAAAAAAAAAATACTTTTTAAATTCATTAATCTGGTCCACTTGGAGAGTTCCAAATTCTGAGCTCCTGTGTTAGTGTGATAATTTAAAATACTGTTTGTGAAAACATCATGTCCTTACAAATCTGTAGTGAAACGTTGTAATCATCTGGCCACAAAAATGTTGTGGAGTCCTGAAGTTCCGATCTGAATCGATTGATCCGCAAAACTATTTTGAAATCCTGATCCGGATCAAATGAATTCACAAAGCCGCTCCTGATCTGAATCTAATGAGTCACGATTCGCGCTTTGATCTGAATCAATCGATTTGCGAAACCTCTCCCAAACCTAATCAAATGATTTGCGACAGACGCTCTAAAATTTCGATCTTAATCAATTGATTTGCAAAGCCGCACAGAAGTCCAGAATCAGATTATTCCCAATATGCTCTTTGAAGTTCTGATCTGATTCAACTGACTCACGAATCTGTTCTGAATCAAATTATTCGCGATACATGTTTTGAAGTCCTGATCTGAAGTTCCAATCCGAGTCAATTGATTTGTAGGACGAAGTCCCGATCTGAATCAAATGCATTGCGAAACATTTTTGAAATCCTGGGCCCGTATTCACAAAGCATCTTAAAGCTAAAAGTAGCTCATAACTTACCGATTTAGGAGAAAGTCTTTAAAATAATGGGCATCACTAAGTTTTAAGTTTCTAAATTTTTGCTCTAAGAGTATTTCTCAAAGCGTTTTAGCGCTAAAACTTTCTCCTAAATCTGTGAAACGTTAGAAGTAGTGAGGAGGATTCCTAAGTCGCTAAGACCAAATCCCAACTATCCAAAAATGGCTGTTGCTGGAAATTTGCCTTGGAACTTAAACCTTTTAGAAACACTAATTTATTGGCACACATAAGTTTTCCCACGCAACTTTTTTTTTTGTTTGTTTTTGGAGGTTATCCCAACTCCAAATTTTCCTTTGATTATATCTGGAGGACATGGCTCAGTTCTACCTGCTGAGATGCTGATGGCCATTGATTCAGTCCACTTACTCGCTTCTGGACACAGGTGCACACAGTTATCTATACTAATGCTGTGAAAAGATCAGTGAAATTTAGAGTCAAAAAATGGCAGCTGTGGTTGTTTTTCCCCAACTGTAAATCATAAAACTTGACTTTTTTTTGGACAAAGTTGACTTTGTTACTCCCCCAAACTGTACATTTGATAGTATGGTACTGTAACATCCCTTTGGATCGCTTACAGTTGTTCCTCATGTTTTCTAAGGTAACTTACTGTTAACCAATTAACAGGGTTTTACCGTTGCATTTTTAGTCTTTTACTGTTAAAATTACAGCCATTTTACAATGTGATTCCTGCAACAGTGGTGTCACCAATTGGATTCACTGAAGTAAGGGCTGTTTTCAAACATTTTTCCCAAACACTCATCATTGGTCGTCAAACAGATAGTCCCGCCCCCAAACTCACAGCATTGGTTGAGTCAGAAGTTGATGGTCAGAATGAAACTTCAGCTGCAGATGCTGATTCAGACTCAAACTCTGGAACTTGGGAATGTTGCGCTGAAGCATCAGTTTATCTGACGACTCCTGTGAGACACAAGGACTGATGTTCAGTCGTGTCAGCAGCTCATGAGATCCACAGAGGCTGTTTTCAGGATCTCTGGAGGATCTAGTGGAGCTTCAAACTCAATGTCCTGCTTACAGACACAGTCCTGAAACTAATAAAAAAAACTGAAATCCTTTAGCAAGTTTTAGTCAAAAATGTAAATTCTGTCATTTGTGTTTCATGTCATTCCATTATAACTTTATATACGTAATGCTTTTCAAAAGTTTGGAAATTAGCACTTTCATTCATCAAGGATGCATTGAATTGATTAGAAGTGACATTTGTAATAGTACAAAAGATTTCCATTTCAAATAAATGCTGTTCTTTTAAACTTACTATTCATTTGTGAATCCTGAAATATAAAATGCATCACAGTTGCCACCAAAATATTGTGCAGCACAACTGTTTACAACAGATAATCAGAAATGTTTGTTGAGCAGTAAATCAGCACATTAGAATGATTTCTGAAGGATCATGTGATGCTAAAGACTGGAGTAATGATGCTAAAAATTCAAATGTGCATCTCAGAAATAAATTACATTTTAACAGATATTCACATACAAAACAGCTGTTTTACAATTTAATATTATTTCACAAATTAACAGTATTTTTTAACAAAAAATGCAGCCTTTTTGAGCAGAAATATTGATATCTTACTAACCCCAAACTTTTGAGCGTGTGTGTGTCTTTAAGCCTTGAAATAGTGCTTTAAATGTCTCTCCTCTGGTCACTGGTGTCTTTAAGAGGATCATGTGGCCGAACAAACTGAATGTGAATGAAGTTGAGAGCAGCTTTAATCTTATGTCTGATTAAATGCTGTTTCACAAACACACTGTCAGCCGTTTCTGCTGTAACGACACATTTGGCTGCTTAAAGTCCCTTCGTCCCATCACTATGAATACATGAGTGTTTACAGTCATTACTGACTCTTAAGGCATATAATTATTCAAGTCTGATTAAGTCCAGTATGAAGTGTCAGTTTATGGCTGGAGGCTTTTGTCGCTTGATGTTGAAAAGTTACAAATGACGAGAGATATTCAAGGTTTAACCATTTTCTTAAAACGTTAGTTTGAAGCAAAAGACGCTTTGATTTCTCAAAACTCTTAGTCGTAATGTTGGTCACACAGTTAAAGTGTTTGTCAGCATGTTGGAGTATTTGCAGGACCATAAAACAGCTGAAAAACTCATTGGATGGTAATACAAATCTTTTTTTTATTTCATTTAATTTTATTATGTTTCTTCACTAAAATTTTTAGTCTACATTATTTTTAGCGTAAGAGTAGGAGCGGCTATTTTGTAACTCTAAGGTGTGAGACTTCCGGTCTCATTCACTTCCAATTATATTAATCGTACAAAAAAAGTCCTTTACGCAGCATATTATCGCAAACTTGTGTTTTTTATCATGTTATTAGGGGTTCAAGTGCATAGCGCTGAAACCCTATGTAATTGTAAGAATGGTCACAGGTTGGCGATTTCCACATAAAACTGACCGTTCAGACCAAACCGTAAATCGTAGAGACTTGAAACTTGGAGGGATGGTAGTACACACACCACCAATAACCTCACCAATGCTCGCCCCAATCAGCCTGACGGGGGCGCTATAGCGGTCAAAAGTACCAAGTCATCACAGGCTCAAGGCTCAATCCTTGACTTACGCCAGACACAATGCATGCTTCAGGTTCGATCGTGAGTCTTGGTGAAATTTTGGGGTATTTTGGGATTTTTTTGGCAAAGCCTACTTTTGTGAACTAGTCCTAGGTTTTTTGTCCGATCGGAAACAAACCAGTGCAGAAAGATTCTCTGGAGAGCGAATATCTATAACTATCAAAAACTGATGGTTTCGTGTCTTAGGACATCAATGTATCGTCACGAGCCGCAGGGTTTAATTTGGATTTGTCTGTGCATGTTTTATTTTACTTTCTAAGGTTTGGTGCCCATCCACTGCCATTATATGACTGACAGACTACGCAACGGCTTGAGTTAAAAATCTTCGTTTGTGTTCTGCTGAAGAAACAAAGTCACCTACATCTTGGGGGTAAGCAGATAAACAGCAAGTGTTTATTTTTGGGTAACCTATCCATTTAAAGCACCAATCTGCCTATCGGGGGCGCTACAGCGATCAAAAACACAAAACTGCAAAACTGCTCATAACTCCTAGCCCGTTTGTATGAAGGGTTACATTTTATATACTTTTATATTTTTGGAATCCTTGGGTCAAGACGATGAAAAGCCTAGAAAGTCAGATTCGCTCTATAAGGTCCAGTTTTTCCACCATTTTTACTCACGGTCGCAAAGGGACGCCAAAACGTTCGAAAGAGTCAGGGCCACTTTTACTAAAATGTCTATAACTCATGAAGGGAACGAGATATCTTCACCAAACTCTGAACACTTGTTTATGAGCTCAATCTTTGGTCCAATCAAAAACAAATTGCGGAGCTTGACCACTACACTGCAAAAACTCTTCACCAGATTCAACTTAAAAACCTAAGTTCAGCAGCTGCCTTAAGTTTTTAAGTTAGATCAGCTTAAAACTACAAGTCATTTTAACTCATTACAATAAAAATGAGTTGATATAACTTGTGAGTTTAAATGACTTAAGTTGATTTAACTTAAAATCTTAAGGCAGCTGCTAAACTTAGGTTTTTAAGTTGAATCTGGTGAAAACTTTTTACTGTGGTAGGAGGGAACAAAACGTAAAAATGGCTATAACTGTGCAACCGTTAGTCCAATCGACCTGGAAATTGGTATGCAGTGTCTCTGTCCAATGTGCCACAAGGGTCTATAAGGACATTTTTGTATCTCAAAAAACATGGCCGCCATCAACCAATGAAGTTTGAGTGTCTATTAGACAAGGTTAATGGAGGCTGATCAGAACAAAACTTGGTGGGCCTGTTTGACTTGAAAGTGAGTAAACATTGGTAGATTGCATGTTTTTCGCACATACATGTGATATTCGTATCATTTGACAGAACTCCGCATTCCAGACAACCACTGCTGGCAATCAAATTGTTTGTTAAATGATTGAGATGTAAAAAAAAAAAAAAAAAGACTTTTGCGAACTAGTCCTAGGTTTTTGCGCTCAATCTTGATTGCGCTTAATTCTCTGAACTCTCTAGATCAATAATTACCAAAAAATGTTGAAATATACCCTTTGGAAATCTATAACAGGGTCGTTTAGAAAAGGAGCCTGTCCGAATTTACTCCATAAAGCCTAAAAGAAAACTCAAAACTTCACAAAACCTGCTAAGCACATGCGACCGGTGATTCCAACCAAGCATGCAAAGCTTTAAGGAGATCAGACCAGTCATAAACATTACAAAACTTAATATTTCAATGGTGAATTACCTGTATTTGCAAAAAAAGGCCTTGATGTAATGTATTTTTTCACATGTGACTCTGGACCACAAAACCAGTCATAAGTCGCTGGGGTATATTTGTAGCAATAGCCAAAAATACATTGTATGGGTCAAAATTATTGATTTTTTTTTTAATGCCAAAAATCATTAGGAAATTAAGATCATGTTCCATGAAGATTTTTTTCTAAAATTCCTATTATAAATATATCAAAATCTAATTTTTGATTAGTAATATGCATTGCTAAGAACTTAATTTGAAGAACTTTAAAGGTGATTTTCTCAGTATTTTGATTTTTTTTGCACCCTCAGATTCCAGATTTTCAAATAGCTGTATCTCGGCCAAATATTGTCCCATTCTAACAAATCATATGTGACCCTGGACAACAAAACCAGTCTTAAGTCGCTGGGGTATGTTTGTAGCAATAGCCAAAAATACATTGTATGGGTCAAAATTATTGATTTTTCTTTTATGTCAAAAATCGTTAGGAAATTAAGTAAAGATCATGTTACATTAAGTTTTTTTGTAAAATTCCTACTTTAAACCTATCAAAATGCAATTTTTGATTAGTAATATGCATTGTTAAGAACTTAATTTGGACAACTTTAAAGGTGATTTTCTCAGTATTTTGATTTTTTGCACCGTTAGATTTCAGATTTTCAAATAGATGTATCTCGGCCAAATATTGTCCCATTCTAACAAACCATACATCAATAGAAAGCTGATTTATTGAGTTTTCACATGATGTATATATCCAGTGGTGGACAGTAACGAAGTAGTTGTAATTCGTTACTGTACTTAAGTACATTTTTCAAGTATCTGTACTTTACTGGAGTAGTTTTATTTTGAGTAACTTTTACTTTTACTTCACTATATTCCAAAGCATAATATCGTACTTTTTACTCCACTACAGTTAATAAAACATGTCGTTACTCCTTATAATATATTACGTGCTCCGAGACGCAGAAGCAGTGTCTGATTAATGAACAAACTGATTCTTTTCAATCGGTTCGCAAATCGCCACAAGCGATTCATTCACGAATTGGACTGATCCAATTGCAGCTGTTCAAACTCACTGATTCAAATGAGCCGTTTAGAGCGAGTCTCCAGTCATCTGAATTCACAAATAAGAACCGGGAGATTGTGAGCGCGCGCGACTGATGCTGCGAAAAGTAAGATATAATGTCGAGTTTTAGGATTAATTATTGCAACTGTCAGTTGTTTGCGAACTAAATCTGCTGTAAAGGGTGATGTATTTAAGCCCGCTGAAATGATTAAATGCAGACACATCATCAACATCGTCTCTTTTTAGGTAAAAAAACGAAACATTAAAATAACACAGATTAAATCAAATAACTCATAACGTTACACGTTCATATTCCTCGCTGCTGTAACCTCAACAGTTTTATTAAAATGCTACGCATTTAGCCCTATGTGACGTCTGTATTTATATTGTTTATTAACGGTATACTTTTTTATATTGTTTGAATCAACTAGCCTAATATACAGAAATAAATGTTTATTCATAACCATACTGAAAATAAGTAAATATTGTTAGCTGATGCTAACTGTCTAGCTAACAAGCTTGCTGGTGCTAAGTTGAGGTAATTTTCAGATATGAAGTCCAAATATTTATAATCAACCATCTAGACAGTTTACATCTGAGGGAAAAGAAAATATGTGATGTTCAGATGGTAACTACAGAAATTATCAAAGTGGGAAGTGATGCCCTCTGGGGACATTTGGCCAGGGGTGTTTTTACACCACAGACAATGTTTGAGAAAAAATAAAAATATTATGAAAATATAATTAAATTTTTCTTCCTAACTTCAGGCCTTATTCTCATATCATTTATAACTGTGCCGTTCCGCAAAATAACAAGCTTTAAAACACTTTTCTTACTGGTGAAAATGAGATGGTTAAATCAGTTTTCTCTCAGGTAACGTTACAATGCAATGTAAGCTTCACAGTGAACATTGTCAACGTAGTCCATATCAACAACAAAAATCTATCTTGACTCCATATAGGCTAGTGGTTATTTTGGGAAAAACCAAGGCTTATAGTAGGATTATAAAAAATATATATGCTAATATAAATTTATAGCCTTTATAAAATTGCAAAATATGTCAGTACTTTTTTACTTAAGTACACAAAAAATGTAGTACTTTTGTACTTTCACTCAAGTAAAATGGAAAAAGGAGTACTTTTACTTTTACTGGAGTAATATTCTATTATACGTATCTGTACTTTTACTCAAGTACTTGATTTGTGTACTTCGTCCACCACTGTATATATCTCAGTTTTGTAAAATTTAACCTTATGACTGGTTTTGTGGTCCAGGGTCACATATGTGCTTAAATGCCAATTTTTAATTTACTATTCATAATCGTAAACACACTGGTTTGTTGTTGTAGTTATTCACTGATATCGCTGGTTGAATTGCAAGTCTAGCATATCGACAGAAAACAGATGGATATTTTCGAATGAAAATGATCATAATGTGTGGCTGCAGTATTGACGCTGTTATTTTCCTGTCTGTTTTTTCTTTATAGTCACTTCAGGGAACTTCCGAAAGTGATTCAAGTTTTAATTATGACAAAGATCATCAGTCAGACTCGTCTCGGTGTGTGTTTGTCCCCCTTTATATCGCCGATGTGCCAAGTTGGATCGCGCACAAAGAGACGGCGCGGGTCTGATCGCTTCATCTCAATGTGGGACAGCGGAAAGTGGCATCAGAGGGAAAGTGGATTAAAGTAGGTTCCTCTCCTCCTCCTCTCTTCCTCGTTCGCTCTCTCATGGGCGCCAGATTTTTTGGCAGGGTCACCTGAGTCCTCCGGTTGGCCACGGCTAGCAGGTAGCGAAGTTTGACGCTAACGAGACGGAGTGCGGACGCTTTGATGCCGTCCCCAGTTACTTAAACACAACAACCTTCATTAATTCACAACGACGGTCCCATCAGGTTCTCATTAACAGCGGCACAAACACTCACCGGCGCCGTTATTAAATATTAATTCTTGTGTTTCTAGGTGTTTCGGGCTCTTCCGCTGCCAAAGGCCTGATTTCCGCACGTCTCTGGGATTGATGCCGCAGGTTTGTCCCTCATGAGGGTCGGACTGTGAATATTCTGATCCTGGAGCGGTTTTGTCTGGTTTTCTGCTCTTTGTTTTATCTGTTGCAGGAGCTGAAAGTAGTTTTAAACATTTTGCTGATTATTGAGAACGTTAAACAAAAAACACCCATGCGCAGATTTGACAATGATTTGCAATATGAGAAAGAAGTCAGATTTTGTAACCAAAACAAAAAGCCTTTCTAAAATTAGCTTAAATATACTTATTTTTAGTTCTTCCCAAGAATTTAAGTTTATTCTCATATTGGCTAAAGTTGGGCTTTAGTATAAAACATCTACTTTCAAATGTTCGGGATCAGTAAGATTTTTCTGTTTTTTGAAGAAGGCTTTTTTATTCATTAAGGCGGCATTTATTTGATTAAAAATACAGAAAAATTTGTAATATTGTGAAATATTATTGCAATTTAAAATAGTGGTTTTCTATTTTAATATACTTTAAAATAGAATTTATTTCTGTGATCAAAGCTGAATTTTCAGCATCATTACTTCAGTCTTTAGTGTCACACAATACTTCAGAAATCATTCTAATATGCTGATTTATTATTAATTATCAATCAATTTATTTAAAATAGAAATCTTGTGTAACAATATGCATAGCTGTTCAAAGATTGGGGTCAGTTTTGTTTTTCTTATTCTTTGTTAGAAAGAAATTAATACTTTTATTTAACAAGGGTGCGTTAAATTGATCAAAAGTGATAGTAAAGACTTATATTGATAGAAATATTCCTATTTTGAATAAATGCTGTTCTTTTGCTTTTTATTCATCAATGAATCCATAAAAAGATTAAGCAGCACTGTTTCCAACATTGATAATAAATCAATATATTAGAATTATTCCTGAAGGATCGTGTAAGTCTGAAAACTGGAGTAATGAAGCGTTGCATTACATAAATTATATTTTAAAGTATATTAAAATAGAAAACTGTTATTTTAAATGGCAATGATATTTCATAATATTACCTTTTTTTTTTCATTTTTGATCAAATAAATTAAACTTTGATGAGCATAAGACACTATTTCAAACATTAAAAATGTTACTAAACCCAAACTTTTAAAAAGCAGTGTGTTCTTGAAGTTGTAATTATTAAATTATTTATTATTTATATGTTTTATTAAATATTAAATCAGATTAAATTTGCTTAGTAAAGATTATTTTCAGTTTCTGCCACATTTATATTTTGAAAATGACTTGATGGCAAAATTTAAAAGAAAATTCCTATTGATCAGTTTGATTTTAGTTTCCATTTTCATTGTAACTTGTTTATTTTAGTAATGTTGTTGTCTACTCATTTCATTTGTATTAGTTTTTTTTAGTTTTCAAACTATTTCTATTAATCTTTATTTCATTTTTAATCATTTTAGTCTTTCAACTTTTTTTTAGTAAGTTGCTGAGGCAAAATATAAAATTCAATTCAAGTTTTTTTTTTTTTTTTTTTTTTTTTAGTTCATTTCAGTTTAATTTTGAACATTTGTTTCCAGTAACAACATTGCTATTGACTTAGAATGTTCACACTTCAGAATCTGAACAAGATAGATTGCATCATTAGATTATTTGCATACCACACTGTGATTGATTAGTTTTCTTAAATTTATTTTCATTTATATTGACATTTGTGACCCCGGACCACAAAACCTGTCTTAAGTAGCACTATAGCCAAAAATACATTGTATAAGTCAAAATGATTGATTTTATGCCAAAAATCATTAGGATATTAAGTAAAGATCAAGTTCCATGAAGATATTTTGTAATATGCATTACTAAGAACTTAATTTGGACAAATTTAAAGGCTATTTTTTTTGCACCCTCAGATTCCAGATTTTGTTTAGATATCCTAACAAACCATGCATCAATGAAAAGCTTATTTATTATTTCTTTATTGCCTTTATTATAGCTTTCAGATGATTCAAAATTGACCCTTATGACTGGTTTTGTGGAACTACAACTTTTGAAATGTGTTCAAGAGTGTTTAATCTCTTTAGGACTCCAAGAAAGGTCTCTCTAATATATACAGGCTGTTAAAATGCTGATCAGCACTTTTGTGTTTCTGTGCAGTTTCGCTCAGAGCTCTTTCCCTCCCGAGTGTTTTCTGACGGTCTGAATGTGTTTTAAATCCACCAGTTGTTTTGGTATTTCTCTCTCTCTCTTTTCAAGACAAAGGAACGCTCTCGTCCAATCAAACGCAGCCGCTCTACTGTTCTCATTAGGAGTGGGCGGAGTCTGGCGGTTTGGAGAGAGAGTGATGGTGATTAGGACTCTTTATATTCACTCAGGCCCCAATGATCCCATCAGAACTTCAGCTGGAGACTCCAGATACGGACCGAACCCGGGAAAGAGCCTCGTCCACCCAACAGACCCAGAACCGACCCGTCTGGAGATATGGGGACGTGGACACACACACTTCACCAGGAGGTATTGCACACATGGTACACCACAATACTTCAGATTTTAACAAAAAAAAAAAAAAAAAAAAGAACAACAATTAATCAATTTGAACTATTGGAAGATTAGTTTATACTCAATTCACCCCTTTTTTATACTAAAGTGCATTATTCATCATTTTGCTGACTTTGATTGATTGTTCAGCATTTGTGTGATTGACAGACGGACTGTGACGAGTCTCTTCTGAAGCGAGATGAACAGACCACGAGTTTGAAGATGAAAGAGGTACGCATGAACAATTCAATCATTAATTCTTCATCAATAAGGTGTAAAGTTGAGCTGAAATACTCCGTATTTAGATTCTTTGTGTGTATTTTGCAGGTCATCCTGAGTTGTGAATATCTCTGTATCCTTCCTGATCTAACTTAGCAAGCACTGAATTTTAAAATCCTAAATTTTAACTTGATTTTTATATGCATTTCAGTGCAAAACTAACTCTGGTCCTTCTTTAAACCGTCTTTATTCTGAAGCAAATAGTTTATTTCTAAGCATAAATGCACATGGATTAAAGACTTTAAGATGTCTATGTCAAAAGAAGTTTACAAAAGTGATTTAATGTCCATAGAGAGGACATTAATTGTAAGTACTTTTGAGGTTTCAAATAAGTTTTTGGAGAATAAATATGTAATAATGTTCCATTGTCATTCAGTGTAACACAATATTTATGTCAAAATTCAAACAGCATGCTTATTCTGACTTGTGCATATTACAATATATAAAAGAATAAGGAAGCATATTAAATGTTATTGTGTTTGTTTTAAATGAGTACAAAATTCTTATTGACTAATGGGCAAACCTAGGATAGTGGCAAATTTTTAACTAATTAGTATTTGGGGTAAAAGTAATTAGTCGTTTAATATGTCATCAATAGATTTTTGTTATAAATATGTAACACCGAATGACATTTTAGTGGGTGTCTTCTGTAAATTAAGGAAAATTTTTTGATATTTACTTTTTGCTCAGAAAAACAAAGACAAAAATGCATTTAAAGTAAACAGAAAACTTTTTTTTTTTTTTTTTTTTGGAAAAACAACAATTTAAAGCAGTATTACACTTATTGTTTTTATGCTTAAACGCTTTTTCGTCTTTGACCCACATACTTAAATTTGAACACACTTCACTGTTATGAAAACATTAAAATTAAACAAATAAATAATTGATAAAAATGTATTGAAATTAATTTCTTTAATTATGTTTACAACTTTAACTTACCAAATTACAAAGTAAAAAAAATATTATTTATTCTGAATATTTATAATATTATTTATTCATTAGTTGTGTTTTCATGTGCAATTTATTTTTTATGTTTTCTAGAAATCTAATTCTTATATAATAATTGTTTTATGCTTAGCTGATGCAAAAAACAATTATATTTAATATTTCTTTTGTCTTCGAAAATTGAAAAAGCAGTTGACAAAGAGGCTGACAGTTATATGCATTGGCTAATTTTTGTAGCTATTTTATAACTGTATTAGAATTTGTTATTTACACTTTATGTATTGTTACGATTTGATTTATTTTAATTATTCTTTATAACATTTAATTCAAATTGGAAATCAATTATAGTTTTCTTCAGTAACTCAGATTGTGATTAAACATGAGAAATGAAAAACAAACACTCTCGTTTCACAACTTATTTTATTAATAAGTTTATTTGTTTTGAATGCATTTTTTATTATGTAATACATAAGTGAAAATGTGACCCTGGACCACAAAACCACAGAGATGCAACTATTTGAAAAGGTGCAATCTGAGTGTGCAAAAATATCTAAATACTGAGAAAATCGCCTTTAAAGTTGTCCAACTGAAGTTCTCAGCAATGCATATTACTAATCAAAAATTACCTTTTGATATATTTACAGTAGGACATTCAGTATCTTAATGGAACATGATCTTAATATCCTGATGGTTTTTGGCATAAAAGACAAATCGGTCCCACTTTACATTAGGTGGCCTTAACTACTATGTACTTACATTTAAATTAATAATTTGGTACAATGTACTTATTGTGTACATACATATTTTTACATTGTACTTTTATATTTTTAAAAACCTATATGTAATTGCATTTGTAATTAATTTCTGTAATTACCACTGTTGACCCATCCCTTACACCCTAACCCAACCTTAAACCTACCCATACCACCAAACCTGTCCCTAACCTTCCCATATCCCACCTTAATAGAAGCCAAAGTGTTTTGCAATGCAATATGACCACATTAAGTACATTGTACGTATTTTTCGATTCAAGTACATAATAGTTAAGGCCACCTAATATAAAGTGTGACCGACAAATCTATCATTTTGACCCAAACAGTGGCTATTGCAACACATATACCCCTGCTACTTAAGAATTAAGGTTTTGTCATCCAGGCTCTCAAATGTGTAAACTTTTCTCTTGATTTTCTCTTTCTGCAGGTTGTGGGTTGCACACATGCCGATTGTCCGTGTGAGGGTTTCTTGCCGGGGAGAGCTCAGATCAGGTCATGTGATCGCTGTGCTCATGGATGGGTCGTTCACGGTATGAATCCGCATGAGTGTCTGAATTCCCATCATCAGCAGTGGCGGTTCTAGACAAATTTTACTAGGGGGGCCAAGAAGGGGCCAGTGTTTAACCAGAGGGGCACATTAAAAAATGACAACAAATGATATTTAAAGATTATAAACTTTATTTTACTTTAAAATCATACAGACATTTTAGGGATGCTCATATTGACCGTTTAACCGTTAACCGACAGTAAGAATTTTAACCGATTATTAAGTGAAACGGTTTAATTTTTTTTTTTTTATACGTTTGCTGCATGGTGAAAGAAAAAATAACGTTTACTCACGGGCGCGTGTCGACACGTGCAGTGCGGCTGTTAAGACATATTTTGATGAGTACGCACCTGCTTTACCTTCTCTTAGTTTGTGTAACTGATGTAGTAGCCTATATGCAGCACGATAGCAATGGCGATATTGGGTTATCAGAGAGTGAATCCGTGAATAAATGTATTCAAATTCTGAATTAATTATAGTCTTAAAAGTGCGCGCTACCCTTACGCCACTGCGATAATGACATCAACAGAAATGTCTGTGATTGGCAGTGTTGGGTGTAACGCGTTACAAAGTAACGCGTTACTGTAATAATATTACTTTTTTCAGTAACTAGTAGTGTAAGGCATTACTCGTCTGAAAAAAGTAATATTATTACAGTTTTCCCGAGCTAGTTAGTTGCGTTACATTTGCCAGTAGCACCTTCATCACACACAAGGCACACGACAACACAGAGAACAGAAGGGAAGGGGAGGGTCGTGAATGGAACAGTGATTGGTCTGGGTTTGGCACGAGGTATCATTAAATTACCATCACCGATTGGTCGACACCCGGCAGCCAGCAGCAGAGCGGCACTTGCAAATAGAGACCTGCAAACCCGCGGGACCCAACGCAACAGAGTGCGGCGCGGGACAAAACTTGATGGACAAGTGCGTGTGCTGGTGCGGACGGGTAGAGACTCGTTTGTGTGTGTGTGTGTGCGGGATGCGGGAAATTAAAATGATTCGCGGGACTTCCGCAATATAGAAATATCTAAACATAAAATATCTAAAAAACCAAAAAATGTTATTCATCTATTCCACAAAAGCAGCAAGAACAACATATATGATTAGTAAGCGCAAGAATAGGCAGTTTCGATTTAAAATCGAATGTTTTAAAATGTAGCCATCTGCTGATTTATGGAACGCATCGCCAATCAATGGTGTTTAAGATAGAATTCACTCACTGCTCAAAAGTTTTGAACAGTGCTGAATATTGCGTGCTTACGAATCACAACACACAAAGTGTAGACATTTATGAAAGATGAATTGTGCATAATATCCATTGTGTTATAAGAGCTTTATGAGATCGCGTATGCACTGAGATGTCAGCTTTAAAGGAGCTTTGTTTGTTTGCATTCTGCCGTGGATGCACGCAGTAGGTCATGTTTGCTTTTTTGTTAAGAATAACAGTGGTTTGTGTAAGAAAAAAGTAACTAGTAATATAACTAGTAATATAACTAGTTACTTTCTCCAGGGAGTAATAAAGTAAAGTAAGGGATTACTATTTTTGAGAGTAATATCCCAGCAAACATTTGGACGTGTAATGACCGTTGAAAAGACGTCCGTCCGACACGTCCCGTCATGGTTGAAAAATAGTTCCAAAATGGAAGTTGAACCGACGTCTTTTCTGGCCGTGAATTCCACGTCTTTTCTGGCCGTGAATTCCACGTCTCTTCTGACCGTGAATTCCACGTCTCTTCAGCGTCTTCTTCTGGATGTTTATGTGGTGTGTTTATGCACAAGTGTAGGCATATAAGCCTGCATATAAAATAATCATACACTAATTGTGTTAAATCGTAAACAGGCGATTTTGACGTTTACACATCTAAACTCACAAAGGTTCTAAAAAGGGCCAAAATCGGCCCAGTCATACCGAAACGTCTAGATAGAACACGTTATAATCATGTGTAGATCAAACAACACATTACTTTACTTATACATTTAAGTACTTAATATAATTAACTGCATCTGAAAATAAGGTTAAGGTTTGATACATGCAATTATTTATAATTTATAGTTATTACAGTAACTACATGTAACAAGGTCACTGTAAAATAAAGTGTTATATTATTAACATTTTAGTAGTTCATTACAAATGATCAAAGATAACGGGATGAACTAAAGTCACAATTTATTTATCACATTTATTTTATGGTTTTAATACAAATTCACCTGGGAAACAGGAAAAATTAACATGTTCATCACGAAACAAATTCAGTTTCATAACTAAATTTAAAGAATTGAGCTGTCACAAATATCTCCCACATCTTTTTCACCCGAAAACTTATTTTTTATAACCCCCACCCCCCGCTCTTCCTGGAGCATGTTTTAGATGTTCAGCCATAGCGCCATCAATTTCCTATTCCGTTGAATTGGGGTTCCACCTCTTCACAGCATCTGAGGGAAGAAAATATGAATGTAAAAAGCAAAAAGTTAAACAAGCACTTATTTTTAAAGTGTTTTTATCTATCAAACTAATAGTACAATGCAGTCGAACAAGACTTTTCCCATCCATTTCATGAACACATTAACCTGTGATATGAGTAACATGAGAACATT
Source organism: Garra rufa (assembly GCF_049309525.1). Taxonomy (NCBI): domain Eukaryota; kingdom Metazoa; phylum Chordata; class Actinopteri; order Cypriniformes; family Cyprinidae; genus Garra; species Garra rufa. Next base: position 42,123,781 of record NC_133378.1, read on the forward strand.
ATATTTTAGTGGATTTCTCTGACACTCTACATGTCACAGTATTGAGAGCTTCTCTGAGATACCAAATGATTGAATGTTTCACCAGGACCACTCCCTCTCCTTAGTCTTCAAAAAGTCTAAAAGTAATGTAGTGACACTCTTATGGAAATAAGATGATTTGTAATTATTTAAATTTGTCTAATTTTTAAACTGTGTGTCATGAATCAACATCTCAGAAAAATGTTATGCATTTCAAAACAAAGTGACGACTTAATTCGTGATGCAGGATGTTGATTTCATACATGTCCACATATGAGAACACCGGGACTAAAACATGTTAATTATGCGTTTGGACATTTCTGATAAAAACAGGCCTTTTAAATAAGACACAAGGAACATACGATGTGTCACAAATTACCTTGTATTATATTATATAAAGGTGTAGCCTTGAATGTAGCCTTCTCCAGCTGGCCACCACCCTGCATGTTGAATTTTGCCATTAAGGCATTTGACATGATTCTGCGAAATAAACGATTCAGTCATAATATTAAAATGCATTGATCAGTATTACAAATTAGCAGTACTGTGCAGCTTGCCAATTGCATGCAGTGTTAAAACATACACTTTCACAACCACTCTCTATCATGTAATAAGTGCTCTATCCCTATCCAAAGTTTTTGTGACAAGTAATGACTCATTCATTTCTTACACTAACATTATGTTTTTATATCTTGTTTTAAGTCCTACGAACAACCTGATTTAGCACAGACATTACAACTTCAACACAAAAACAGGCAATTATATAAGTAGATATAGTGTGTGACAGAATTATAGTATTACCAAAGGTTGAGGTTATTATTGTGGATACTGTTACTATTGTCATTTTTTTCTGAAATACGACACAGCAAAACACACAAACAATGCTAGGTAAATACATACCTGTTCATACACAGTCTCTGACTGACATTCGGCCAACTCTGGACAGTTGCTGAACCTAAAAGTGACACCACAATCAAAATAATGTAATAATGTTTTGAAAACTCAAGAGCAAGCAAAACAAGCAAACAAAAACAATGGTATCAATATTGGCATTAGATTATCGATAAACAACTACTTGTACCTCTAATAAAAGATTTACAAACTGACTGTTTGCAAACTTTGCTTTAATGAATTGCCCATAAATGGCCTGCGTTTCAAACACCATATAATATTCCTTACTTGCTGATGGCATGGGGTAATTATCTGGTTCCACCTATTTGAAATTGTAAAACACCAAGGCAGGCTCCACTGTCCCCTCGGATTCTGAGCTGCTGTCCTCTTCCGCTAAGGCATCAACTCTTGCCTTTCGACATCTCCACTTTCTTTGATAGTCAGAGGACATGTTTAGCAAATCTGAAATTACAAAATACTTTTAAAGCACTTATTGAAGTCAGCCATGCTCAAATTAATTTACAGATTTCAGTGAATTATTCCTGAGCTCCTTCTACAGTTTTAACATATCACAGTCTTTCATTTCATTTATTTTCAGAAATAAACTTTCAGAATGCTACATCTGAGTAGTACTTTTTAATTTAATCTTTAAACATGTTTAATCAACCGATGTGCTCTTATGTGCTGCATGTCATTGATATCAAAGCACATATATACATTTAACTATTGTTTTTTTCCCTTTTATAGCTTGCCTAATAATAAAGAAATATATATGTGTGTGTGTTTGTGTGTGTGTGTGTGTGTCAATGCATATAGTATACTGAATATATAATTTTTAATATATCTCATACAAGTCATTAACACAAACACACTTTAACATTCTGTGATAATGCTTACACATAAAACAACAAATTGAGAAAACTTAAAAATATTCGAAAGCTGGCTACTTCAACTTTTAATTTTCATAAACTTTTTATTTTGCCACTGATGAGTTTCTTTTTAGGGTTAAAAAAGACCATAGCATTAAACATTACCTTTTAGCATACTAGCTAACTTTAGCCCAAGTTAATTTAACTTGACAGTGTGCTTATACTTGCTTTTGGTTCCTCCGAGTAAAACAAGTAAAATTAAAATACATTAATTAAATATCTCAAAATGTACTTACCCATCGGTGAATTTTTAATGATTTGTAAACTCAATAAACTCTCTCCTCGTGTACGTTACGGCTCACTCCTCTTCTTCTGGTGTTTTTGGCGATTTTGCCAAACCAGCATAAAAAGATGCATTACCGCCACCTATTGATCTGGAATTTTGAGTGTACAAACTGTCATATCTCGAGATAATCTGCTGTAGAGATACCATATCGGGAGATTTGTAACAACATCTTGGCAGCAGTTTTTGCATCCAGCTCAGACTTTAAATTGTGACTTTATGAATAACTTATGTATAGCCTATAGCCTATATATATTTAATCATTAAAAACGAAATAATTAAATCATATTGTAATGTATGGGAAACTAGTGGAATAATGGGTAAATGCAGTGATTTCACACTTAACTACAATCAATTTGTGAATAGAATTTGACATAAAACAAGATGTAAAACAAATGGAAGTTTTTTAAATAAAGATTTCCGTGCTGGTTTGCATGGGTCTTAAACGTTTAAAGGACGTCAGTGGACGTCTATTAACAACCTCTTAAGAAACTACTTTGGGCACTTAAATTAATTACTGTAGTATGCCAATGTGAATGTGTATGTAAGCACAATTGCTTTTGCATATTTCATAAGGATTTTATAGAGGTTGACGATGGACTATAAATGCACGTGAAAAAGACGTCACCTGCTGGACGTCCTTTCACAACCGAATCACAACCGGGTATATTTTGAATTACACTCAGCTAAAAGTCAAAGTAACAACTTTACATGCAACCACATATAATTGTAGACATGTACAAATGCATCTGAAAGCATTTTTAAGAAATATTTTGTGTTAAATTTTTTTGCATATTTTGTCGTCCTACCGCGACTATTTTTGGCCAGGGACAGGACGTCGCCGTCGGACCAATGTTTGCTGGGATGTAATATGTAATATATTACTTTTTTGAGTAACTAACCCCAACACTGGTGATTGGCTATTGAACGCTGTGAAGTACGTTTATCCACATATGACCAGTGGATGAAAAGACCCCAACCGCAAATTGAAATGATTTTTGTGATGTGTTTTTGTCGCGGATCTAAGAGTTAACAGGCAGCGTCCCAGTCTATCCGTACAGCATGTCAACATAAGTAAAAACTAGGTACACTGAGGGATAGGCTGGCCTGCTATATATTTTTATGTCCAACGAGAAGAATAAGAACGGTACCGTTCTTCAAAGTGCATAGAAAGATTCAGTTTGTTGTATTGTCATCTTAATTAGGTAGTTATTTAATTTATAAATATTTAGTTTATAAAATAAACCTTATAAAATTAGGCCTGTTTATATTATTCTTTTTTTTTTCATTCTGATTTTCTCTGTTCTCAGAAGCGCAGCTGATGCGCGATAATTTGAGTATATATGAATGCAGTTTTTGTTGTTGCTCTCATGCTCTGTATGCTGCTGTTTGCACGTTAAAATAAAACATTTGCTTGTATTTTTTATGTATCATCACAGATAATCGTGCATTCTATTTTTATTTTAAACAAGTTTATTATTCTAATTGTATCAGTTAAGGTTAATGTTCGGATAATGAGCAGCGGTTGTCAGTCAGGAAAATTAGCTGAAATGAGCATCCCTAAAACATTTATTTTGTACAAGAGTGAGTGCAGCTGCAAAAGAGGTAAGGCCATAAAAAAATGATAAATACAGTACAGGGTACAAATACAGTGTGTCAATTCAATGTGAACAAAACTCCAGGGTACAACAAAGGGTACAACATTTTTGTTTACTGGGGCAAAAAAGGACGCTATGTCCCTTCCTCGTTTCATGATAACTATTAGAAGAAGAAGAAATTTAGGGGCATGCATTGCCTTTCGTTTTTTGCTTAGATATGATTTTCAGATTTTCTATGAAGTTTTTGGTAACACATTACAATAAGGTTCGTTAGTCAACATTAGTTAACTACATTAGTTAACATGAACTAACAATGAACTGCACGTATACAGCATGTATTAATCTTTGTTAATGTTAATTTCAACATTTACTAATACTTTATTAAATTCTTGGTAACATTAGTTCATGCACTGTGAACTAACAATGAACAGCTGTATATTTTTATTAACTAACGTTAACAAAGATTAACAAATGTAAAAGTGTTACCAAGTTTTTAAACATCTCGAGACCAGCCATTTACAAACTTGATTTCATTATCAGTGTGAAAAACAAAAGTAACACGGTTATGTGCAAGAACAACAAGTCACTCACGAGATGAAATTGTTTTGCTTACCTTCGACTCTTGCAACAGGAGAAATAAATCGTAGCTCCTCTATCCAAGAGTAGTTCTAATTGTTGCTGCAGTGTTTGTGTGAGCCGCTCTAATTTACCCATGTAAGTAGAACGATGCTTTGCATTAGTTCCGCTTTTGGCGCTCGTGTGTAAAATCATAATAAATTAATAATTTTTTTATTTGGTCAGCACGGGGGGGCCACAGGGGTGGCCAAGGACATGTCTACAGAGGCACGGGCCTCCCTTGGCCTCCGTGTAGAACCGCCACTGATCATCAGTGACTCTATCGTGTGTATTTATGTGTGTGTGTGTGTGTGTGTGTGTGTGTGTGTGTGTGCAGCGGTGGGTCAGGTGTGTGCTCCGGCTCTGCTGTGTTCGGGGCAGGTGGAGATCGTCCAGAGTAAGGTGGTGTTTGACATCAGCAGTCTGATTCTGTACGGGACGCAGGCGCTTCCTGTCCGGATGAAGATCCTGCTGGATCGGCTGTTCAGCGTCCTCACACACACACAGGTGCTCAACATCATACACACACTCGGATGGACGCTGCATGACTACGTCAGAGGATACATGCTGCAGGTGAACACACACACACACACACACACACACACACACACACACACACGGACTCACACACACACACACACACACACACACACACACACACACACGGACTCTCTCTCTCACACACACACACACACACACACACACAGGGACATTTGGCCCCCATAACGTGATGAATACCAGGTACACACACACACACACACACACACACACACACACACACACACACACACACACACACACACACACACACACACACACACACACACACACACACACACAGACTTGTAATGTTTTTTACAGAAGCCTCTTCTGCTCATCAGGGCTGCTTTTATTTGATCAAGAATACTCAGATGTTGCATGTGTTTATCCAGTCTAATCGAAGTGTGCGTCTCTCCCCGACTTTCCCAACAAAAATCCCACCCCCTCTCAGAAAATACATAAAGCTGACATTACTGAGCTATATGCGTTTAAAAGTAGCCGATTAAAACAGTACAATGGCATTGCTCAGTTCAATGTGTTTGGAAATCGGGCATTTTGTCCCGCGTCAGCATTTATTCAACAGTTAATAACGTTTATCATGTTGTATATTTTTGCACTCCAAAAAATAAAAATGAATAATAAAATAATAATAAATATTATTCTATATATATTGTGTCCAGTACTATTTAAATTACAAAGGTTAAATTGGCATCTTTATTTCAAACGACCCGACCAAGAGCGACCCGAATATCATTAAAAATATTTTTGGATGACTAGTAACCGCGGGTGACCGCAGGCACCCGCTCATTTTGGATCAACCCGCGCATCACTGGTGCAAATTTGTTTAAAATGTTTAAAAATAAACAAGAAAGCATGGATGTTAAATCGGCATATTCATCAAAATACACACAAGCTTAATACAAGTGCAGCCCGAGCCCGACGGGCAGCAGAGAGCGTGCCTTCAGCGCAGTTTGAAGAGTTGCGCAATCATGCGCACACAATAGTCTAAAGCTTGCCACAATGGGGAAGAGGGCTGGCTACTGAGTGCGATCGAAGGTCTAGAGGCCTGCCTGGTTGTGCATTAGGGATGAAATGCAAAACTGATTAACTGACTAAAATTTATAAAGGCCAAATTTATGGTGGCGCCACTGCTTGGCTGGGAGACATTTTCTAGAGTCTAGTTGTTCCAATCGTCTTCCATTATGGAGAATGCTTCTGTCAACCTTCAATGCAGCAGATTTATTTCTGAACTCTTCTCTAGATCATCGCCTTAACACAAGTCTGTCACTGAGCTCTACAGGCAGTTATCTTGGTTTTTGCTCTGATCTGCATTTTCAGCTGTTAGACCTTTTCTGAGAGGTGTGTGTCTTTCTAAATCAGACTCATTCAAATGAATTTGCCACAGTTTAACTCCACTCGAAGCAATCTAGGAGCAATATGAATGCTCCTGAGCTAAATTTCAAGTGTCCCAGAAACCTATTTTTTGCTTTGCCATTATGGAGCAGGGAGTGTAGATTGATGTGGGGGGAAAAGTAATTTAAAGCAGTTTAACATAATGCTGCAACAAAACAAAATGTGAAAAAAAAAATGAAGGGGTATGAATAATTTCACAAAGCACTGTATATGACCCCTTCAAATCTCATCCTGTAGGACTCCATGGGGAAGGTTCTGGATCGCTGGGTCACCATGAGCCCAGAGGACGAAGTCGTAACCTTGCGTCAGTTTCTCCGTTTTGGAGAAACCAAATCCATTGTGGAGCTCATGGGCGAGGACCAGCAGATGCGCCCAGAAACCCACCGCAGTCCTGCGTTCAAGCCTAGAGATAAAGCTCCCATAAGAACGCACCACTTTGAAAATCTCCCCGGAGGAAGTCTTGCTTTCCTGCAGCCGTTTCACTACATCAGTCCATCCGTAATTCCACCCTCAGCAGGTGTGGAACATCATCCTGCGACGCATAAACTACAGCGGCTTAGCAAACAGAACAACGGCGCAACCGAAATGAGATCCAGAAACAAAAAAGACACCATTCCTGAAAGGCTCATGTGTTCAACAAAACACTTGCAAAGCGAAGAAGAGTCTCCGGGAACACACGAACGCCGCAACGGCGCATATTCGAGCAAAGCTCGCGTGAGCTGCAGTGTATGCGCAAAGACGTTTTACGATAAAGGAACGCTGAAGATCCATTTCAACGCCGTGCATTTGAAGATCAAACACCGCTGTACGGTCGACGGCTGCAATATGATGTTCAGTTCACTACGCAGCCGCAACCGCCACAGCGCAAACCCCAATCCGCGATTGCACGCCGCGGTTGAACACGCTACACGCAGATTCATCGCTCAACCGCATCGACCGGTCTTAAACTTGCGCAAAACTACCTCGCCAGTTTCAACTGCGACCACCAACACTGTGTCGACTCACCATCAGATTCCAGTTATCCGTGAAGGAGGAGGGGGAGGAGCTACAGGCCATCGTGCGGCCAATCAGAATGCGGTTGAAGTCGCGCCAAAGAAGAAGTCGCGCAAGTCCAGTACGCCTTTGAAGCTTAAACGAGAAACTAACAGTGAGGGACACAATCAGTTAACACCAGGACAAAAGCTCAACAGTCTCCATGAAAACCAGTCACACATGCAATACAACCACAAACTAGTTTGTAAAATGCTGTGCGGTCGCAATAGCAGCGCTCACCTGGAAGAGATTCCAGGAGCGCATGGCGAATGGAAAGGCAGGTATCGACCTCTACTAAAGGTTAAAGAGGAGCCGTGTGAGCCCATTTGTGACTGTAGAGGTTGTCAACATAGCAGCCTGTGACTTTGACAATGTGAGATCAGAAATGATTCTAAACTGAAAAGAAACTGCTGAAGGATTTGCAGTGTTCACTTAGAACCAGTGGTGTATAAAGGACCTGAAAGCCAAACTTAAGTAAAAATACAGATATTTTACCAGAAAACGACTTTGGTAGAAGTTGAAGTCACCGTTTAGAATATTACTGGAGTAAAAGTCTTAAAATATGTGATATTTATTGTACTTAAGTACAAAAAGTATTTTTTTAATCTTAAATGTAGCTAAGAATTGAAAGTAAAAGTACAAGTAAATGCAGTTTTTTTGCAATTGCGAGTTTATATCATCCATTTTTGAGAGAAAAGTCAGAATTCTGAGTTTATATTGCAATTCTGACTTTATTTCTCACAATTGCGAGTTTATATCACCCAATTCTGAGAAAAAAGTCATAATTGTGAGATACAAACTCACATTTGTGAGAAAAAAATATTCTTACAATTGCGAGTTTATATCATCAATTTCTGAGAAAAAAAGTCAGAATTCTGAGTTTATATCTCGCAATTGCAGGTTTATATCACCTAATTCTGAGAAAATTTGGTTTTATTATGCAATTCTGGGGGGAAAAATTACAGAATTTCCTGAAAAGAAGTCAGAATTGCGAGATACAAACTTGCATTTGTGAGAAATTATTTCTCGCAATTGTGAGTTTGTATCATCAATTTCTGAGAAAAAAAGTCAGAAATCTGAGTTTATAATGCATTCCTGAAAAAAAAGTCAGAAATCTGAGGTTATGTCTGACAATTCTGACTTTATTTCTCACAATTGTGAGTTTATATCACCCAATTCAGGGAAAAAAGTCATAATTGTGAGATACAAACTCGCATTTGTGAGAAATTATTTCTCAGAATTGTGAGTTTGTATCATCAATTTCTGAGAAAAACGTCAGAAATCTGAGTTTATAATGCATTCCTGATATTTCTCACAATTGCAAATTTATATCACCCAATTCTGAGAAAAAAGTCAGAATTGGGTTTGTATTATGCAATTCTGGAGGAAAAAAATCCAGAATTTCCCAAAAAGAAGTCAGAATTGCGAGATACAAACTTGCATTTGTGAAAATCCTTTTTTAATCTTGCAATTCTGACTTTTTTCTGAGATAAAATGTCAGAATGATGAATTTATAAAGTTTTTGTTTGTCAGAGGTGAAAGAAAGAAAACTAAATTTCAATGCAAATGCAGTTTTTTTTTTTTTTTTTGAGGGAAAGGCAATATTTTTGTAAGCACACACTTCCTAGATAGAACGCAATGCTTATGTGAGATAATTTAGTTTTGCAAAATTAAAAAAAAAAAAAAAAAAATTCTCACAGTTGCGAGTTTAAGTCTCGCGGTTCTGACTGAGATCCTGACTTCTGACTATTTTGTAGTAAGTAACGAATATGCTTCGGGGAAATGTAGTAGAGTAAAAGTAAAAGTAGGCTGAAAAATAAAAGTACAGATACTTCCAAAAAATATTAAGTACTGTTATGAAGTATTATTACTTCGTTACATTACACCACTGCTTAGAACATTGTAAAGTTCACAAAGAATTACAAAGAAACAGCAAGAAGCACATTGAATTTAATGTGAAATTCTGTAGGAGAAAGACTAAATTAAAAACATAATCTCACAATCACAATTTTGCTCTCATAAACATTTTTTGCAATGTATACTACCAGTCAAAAATTTTTGAACGGTAAGATTTTAAATGTTTTAAAAGAAATATTGTTAAAAATTACAATTTTACTTTGCTTGGCAGTGGAATCTGGTAAAATATATTAAAATAGCTATTAATAAATAAGTTATAAATTACTATTAAATGCATAATTGCCAAACTAAAATTACATGCTCTAAATTGCTTTTTGCACAGATTAAACATAAACCATCTAAAATTACTCAAATTGCATAAAAATCTATTCCGAATGATACTAAATAAAATATTTTAAGTATATACAGCATCAATTGAATATAAAAGGACAAAAACTGCCAATCTGGGACATATATCTATAATGCAAAACTTTCTGCATTGGTCGCACCACATAATATTTCAGAAGTACAGAATTGGTACCTACAAACTTATGAAAACTAATTTGCCACGTCTATAAAACCTCCTCCTATGAAACTGTTTTAGAAAAAAAAACTGCATAAATAAATTAATGTTAACCTTTTTTTTTACACACTATTTTATTTCTACACTTTTATTTATCATACACTACCAGTCAAAAATGTAGTCTTCTGCTCACCAAGCCTGCATTTATTTGATCCAAAATACAGCAAAATACAGATATTTCTATCAAAGAATTAAAGAATAAAAAAAAATACTCAACTGTTTTAAATATTGATATTGATAATAATAATAATCAGCATCATCATCCGAAATGTTTTTGAGCAGCAAATCAGAATATTAGAATGATTGCTAAAGGATCATGTGACACTGAAGACTGCATTGTAATGATGCTAAAAATTCAGCTTTGAAATCACGGGAATAAATTACATTTTAAAATATATTCAAATAGAAAACCGCTATTTTAAATAGTAAAAATATTTTAAAGTTGTACTGCTTTTGCTGTACTTTCGATCAAATAATAATGCAAGCTTGGTGAGCAGCAGAGACTTCTTTAAAAAAAACATGAACAATTTTACTGTTAAAAAAACTTTGACTGGTAGTGAATGTTCCTTATTATTCAACGCAAAAGTAAGCTTATGGGCGAGACTTCCGGTTCATTAGCTGCTATAGGAAAATAATGACATGAAAAACTGTTTGCAATAAAGCCGTGTGCTCATAATTAAGACAATACATTAAAATAGTACGGTAAGGCACACCAGTTTACATTATCAAGCAGCAAATGAGCAAATGAGACCGGAAGCCACACCCATAAATGTACAAATTGTCGCGGCCGCTCTAACCGAGAAAAAACAATAAGGTGAGGTCTGAGGATTCATCTGTGCACGTTGTTATTATGAATATAAATGCATTTGTGAACTTGAAATCAAATATAGTAACTTCTTTTGAATTCAATAAAGCATTGATGTCACTGACTACTGGTTAATGCTGAAGAATAGTCAAATATGTTTATGTGGTAATGTAGGCATATTTAATTTTGATAAATGAACACTTATTATGCATTTTCATGTTAGCTTTGCACAGTGGGGTCACGGAGGATTTTTAAAAGAATGGATGGCATTGCTGAATAAATATGTAAAACTAAAGGTTTATAATTACGCAGGCTATAATTATGAGTATAACATGATTGTCTTACGTATACAGTGCGTCACTGAAGAGGTCTGTGCACACGCACGCGGTTAGGCAACAACTCTGCATTGAGAGTCTGTCTGTGTGGATTAATGATATTAGCGGTTATTTTGAACACTTCAAGGTCATTTCACCACTAGACACTACGTTTTCCTTCCTTGTACTCCTCCTTTTTGCATATCTGGTGTTTTGATTGGTGTTTTAGTTAACCACAGACTCAGAGGGCGAACTGTTCGTTTACTTCAGTGATATTGAAAGTGAAACCAAAGCACCAGGATCCGTCGAGGAATGTGAGGAAATTGATACAAAATATCACATTCAGAGAGGAAAACCGAGTGAGTATCACGAGCTGAGCATCACTGCATGTTTTCGACCATTTAATTTAATTTAATTTAATAATAATCATAATTAATTTAGTTTTGTTCTGCAGTAGGCTAAATTTAATGCTGGCTACTATAGGACTGTATTTTCTTCCCCCTGAAATACATTTTGAAATATATTTTGGTATATAAAAGTTTCTCTGGAAACTTTCAAAAGCACTGAAATACTAAAGAAAAAAATTACAAATTTTCCTCCCCATCAAATTACAATAATTTCATTTTCTTGGCAAATTGAACTGGTTGCCTTAAAATAACATAGAAACATACAGTCGAACCAAAATTTATTCAGACACCTTCAACATTTCTCACAGTTTATCCTTTATAGTTTAGAAAATTGTAATAAAATTTGACAACACCTCTTGAGTTAATTGTGATAATATCGGATAACTTTGATAGAAAGGTAATTAAAAAATTATTCAGACAACCTTTGGTATGATATTATTACACAGCTATCAATGCTTTAATAATCTTTGGTCCCAAATTTGTATCAGTTTGACTGTAGTCCACTGTATAGAATTTTTACCTAATTTTGCTATGTTCACTTTAACCTCAAATGAACTATAGTGCCATGCACCCACTAGTAAAAAATGTCAAAAATTATATATGGTGTCTGAATAATCTTTGGTTTAACTGTATATATCACATTTCCGTTCATTAATATAGCCTCATCTGTCCCTGGCAAATGTAAGTGAACCAAATGTTTGGGAACTGAATCTGCTGATGTAAACCATAATTTACCAACATGTGACTAGTGAATCAGTGCTGTTTTGTTGTCGTCAGGCTCCATAAGGCAGTAAAGACAGGTGCCTTTTTCACGCCGTTTGCATTCTAATGTAGATCGGGGTAAGAAAAACATGTAAGATTCATTTTAAAACCAAAATTATTCATCTCTGAAGTTACAGTGGAAACACTTTCTTTTGAAGAGTGTGCAGGTTAAATACACTTATTTATTTTGTTTGTAAAATGAATAATTTCTAATCATAGATAGCTCACATTTTTTTTGTTCAGTTTGTTCACAGGTTTGCAGAGTCTAGATGATGCCATGGACTCCGTAAAGAGGTGAGAACAAGCATGTATACAAATAAAACATAATTTATTCATAACATAACATAACATAACATTAATTAAATTTCAAATGTTCAATTCCATGAACATAACAGTGTCTATGCTGGACATGAGTGTCAGGGCAAAACTAGACTGCTTCAAAATAAACGAAGCTGTCTACACTCAATTCATTTTTGTTTTTGACATATACACAAAATATACACTTCTGCTCAAAGGTTTGGGATCAGTAAGATTTTAAATGTTTTTTAAAGCATTCTTTTCTGCTCATCAAGGCTGCATTTACTTGATTAAAAATACAGAACAAGTAATATTGTGAAATATTATTATTAGTGTTGGGTCGAGTCCACCTAAGTCGAGTCCGAGTCTTTATCCATTCGAGTCCGGGTCGAGTCCGACTCAAGTCCGAGTCCAAATGGATCGAGTCCGAGTCCAACTAAACACTACTGTTTTTCAGTATCTTAACCTTGTTTTAACCTTTACAACTAGAATAAGGCATTGACAATTTAAATGTAAAAAAGCAAACCGCTATTGCATATTGCCATTTGGATTTTTTAATTCACACCATCTCATCTCATCTCATCTCCTAATTAGTGTCCTGCTCAGCAAACTTTAAAGTCATGTAATAAAAGAGTAAAAAAAGTAAATTTGAGTTTATATTTCAAAATTCTGACTTTATTTTCACAATGACATAACATGTAATATCATACATATTAAATAACAAAAATAACAAAACAAACATAACAAAATAATGACATAAATACTACATGAGATGCAGCACCTTTCATTTGTATTAACAATGACAATGTGCAATGTGTTTGCTCATATTGTAAATCTGCCATAAATCTCTCCTCGTGACTTCTCTTGTGTTTTTAGGAAAATTTCTAATTCAAGATCCGTGTCTCCTGCTCCTGAGTCCAGCTGTGGGTTTGTGAGGAGCGAAGTGTCAATGGATCCTCCTCCTAAATTCAGTCTAGGAGACTCTTCTGCTAAATGGAGGTGAGCAACGGCTCATGGATGAAGCACATAAATTATCAGATTTTTATCTACTGGATTATTGGTCAGGATTTTGAACTGTATTTGATATTGAGGAATGGACACAATCATGAGTGCCCTGTCACTGAGTAAATATTTGCTTGTTCAGTTACAGTAATGAACAGGAGGGATTAACATCCTCGGATGAAGAGATGCTGCCAGACGCCGTCTTCCGAGTAAGTTTTATTGAGTGTTTGGCCATAAACTAGAGGAACTGTAGTCTTCTTGACAGAATAATCCAGTCCATTGGGCCTCTTTAATCATGTTAGTTGTAAGACTCGTCTAGTCTATATAAACTCATGAGCATCAACAGCAATCTGTTGCAATCTCTGAGCAGAAGTGGTGTTAAAACCCCTTTGCATAGTTCTGTTCACTCTCTGATATGAGTTGAATGTCTGAATGTTCTCTGTGATTGAACACTGATTTCAGGAGCTTGAGGACACAAGCATTTCTTTGATGAAGAAAGAGCTGAGAAGGGTCAAGAAACTATTGTGCCCAGAGGACCCAGCATACTCTGTGAGAGAGGAAGAAGAGGAGGATGAAGGGCAGAGCAGAGTGAGCGAGGCGGCTCTGAAGATCATGCTGCACATACTGCGGAAGATGAACCAGACAAACCTTGCTAACACACTACAGACCAGTAAGAGCCAGATTTCAAGCTCTCTACAATCAGTGCTAGAGTCATTTTGATTTGATTTTGATTTTGTCTGTTACTTGATTATGCATGCATTTTGCTTGGTTGTTTTCTGTTTAATTCCTAATGGTCCAGTGATGTGTACTTACAGCAATTTCAGTTTTCAACTAAAATTAGTACAGCTTTGAAAATTAGTAGAGCTTTGATGTTGGCTTGAGAAAGCCTAGTCTTAAAGCTTAAAATAATTTCTAGAGTAACTATTATTTCTGGCATATATTGCAGAACTGATCTCCGTAAGTCAACAACAGCTGAAATGCAGACTGAAGCAGAAATTTCAAAGAATCAGTGAAGGAGTCTCCAATCATGGGAACACAACACTTCTGAGCAAGATCTACACAGAGCTTTACATCACAGAGGGAGGAACTGGAGACGTCAACAATGAGCATGAGGTGAGACGGATTGAGAACTCATTGTCCAGAGGTCGAGAGACACTGGAAAAACCAATTAAAAGTAATGACATCTTCAGATCCCTATCTGGACAAGACAATCCCATCAGAACCGTGCTGACCAAAGGAGTCGCTGGAATTGGAAAAACCGCTTCAGTGCACAAGTTCATTCTGGACTGGGCTGAAGGAAAGGCCAATCGAGATGTTCACTTCATCTTTCCGCTTCCTTTCAGAGACTTGAACTTGATGAAGAAGAAACGGATGAGCCTGATGGAGCTTCTTTGCTGTTTTTTCTCAGAATTGAAACCAATAGAATATAATGACTATAAAATCATCTTCATCTTTGATGGTCTAGATGAGTGGCGTCTTCCTCTGGATTTCCAGAACAACAAGATTTTGTGGGATGTGACCGAATCAGCCTCAGTGGATGTGCTGCTCACTAACCTCATCATGGGGAACCTGCTTCCATCTTCTCTTGTCTGGATCACCACACGACCAGCGGCAACAAATCAGATCCCTGCAGAGTTTGTCGCCCGGGTCACAGAGGTACAAGGGTTCAGAGACCCTCAGAGGGCCGAATATTTTCGGAAAAGAATAAAAGATCAACATCTGGCCAATAAGATTGTCGCACACATACAGTCATCTAGGAGCCTTCACATCATGTGCCGCATCCCAGTGTTCTGCTGGATCTCTGCTACTGTTCTTGAGAAGATGTTGGGTGAAGCAAAGAGTGCAGAGATTCCCAAGACACTCACTCAAATGTTCTTACACCTTCTGATTGTTCAGACCAAACTGAAGACCCAGAAGTATGATGGGAAATGTGAAGTAGATCTTGAGCAGGCCAGAAAGAGCATCCTGTCACTTGGGAAACTGGCTTTTGAACAACTGGAAAAGGGCAACCTGATCTTCTATGAGGAGGACTTGAGACAGTGTGACATTGACGTCCGAGAAGCGTCCGTGTACTCTGGAGTTTGTACCCAGATATTTAGAGAAGAGTTTGGGCTGAACCTGGAGAAGGTGTTTAGCTTTGTGCATCTCAGTGTTCAAGAGTTTCTTGCTGCCTTGTTTAAGTGCCTTTCCTTTGCTCAGGAGAAGTCCTCAATGACAGATTTTCTGAAGCTGGAAGTGGACAGGGCCTTGCAGAGCAAGAGTGGACACCTGGATCTCTTCCTTCGCTTTCTGCTGGGACTTTCGCTGGAGTCCAATCGGACTCTGCTACAGGGAATATTCACATTGGCGGGGAGCTTCCAAGACACCCGGGAAACAATTGAGTACATAAAGAGTAAAATCCGGGAGAATCCCTCTCCGGAGAAGTCCATCAATCTGTTTCACTGCCTGAACGAGCTGAACGACCAGTCTCTGGTGCAGGAGGTCCAAACATACCTGAGCAGTAGAGGTACCCACCGCCTCTCTGGAGTCAAACTCTCCCCGGCCCAGTGGTCAGCCATGGTTTTTGTGATGCTTAACTCGGCGGAGGACCTGGAGGAGTTTGAACTGAGGCAATATGATCTATCGGAGGAGTGTCTTCTGAGGATGCTGCCGGTGGTCAAAGTTTCGAGAAAAGCAGAGTGAGTATGCTAAATTCAGAAGCCTTTTTTACGCCATAAGTTTGTATAAGGCAATTAAAATGATAGGCATTGTTTCATTCATTATTCATTATTTGTTCCAAACCCGAATTACTTTCTTTTGTGGACCAGAAAATATATGATTACAAATTACATTTTTATAAGGAACCAGAATATAAAATAATACTTCTTGAGTTACAGACACACACTTTGGAAACAGAGTATACGTTCTATGCAATTATTTTGATTTGAGAGAGTAACCAGATCACTAAGATTTGACCACTAAAAATGTGTACAATGTATTCTTGATCCCAGTATCCCTGGAATTCAGCCATACTTAACATTCAACTTAACTGATTGTATGTTGTTGGTATGTGTTGTTTCTTTGCCAGTCTGAGGGGTTGCAATCTCACAGATCAGATCTGTTCAGCCCTGGCCTCCGCTCTCAGCTCGATCTTCTGCAGTTTGAGAGAGCTGGACCTCAGTGACAACAACCTCCAGGTATCAGGAGTACAGCTTCTCTCTGCAGGACTGAAGAGTCCTCACTGTAAACTGGAGATACTTAAGTAGGTATTTTTTAAGTTGTCCTTATATTCTGATTTTTTACATCCACAGTATGAACAATATGAAAATTAATGCAAGTGTTTCTGCAGGTTGTGTAACTGCAGCATTAAAGAGGAAGGTTGTGCTGCTCTGGTTTCTGCTCTTAAATCAAACCCATCACACCTGAGAGAACTCAGTCTGAACTCCAATAAGCCAGGATTATCAGCAGTAAAGCTTTTGTCTGATGTACTGGAAGATCCACATTGTAAACTAGAGAAACTACAGTGAGTGGTATTATCAAATCTATCTTTCTGATTCACATTTTCTTTGATATATTAAGTCATTTTTGTGTTTCCTCTCTGTAGGCTGTATGACTGCAATATTGGTGAGAAAGGTTGTGCTGCTCTTGCTTTAGCGCTGATATCAAACTCATCACATCTGAGAGAACTTAATCTGAGCAACAATGAACCAGGGGATTCAGGAGTGAAGCTGCTGTCTGATCTACTGAAGGACCCAAACTGTAAATTGGAGAAACTACAGTGGGTGATATTTTATCATTATTGTTAAAAAAAGGTAACTCATTATTTTACGTATGTGACCCTTTACCACAAAACCAGTTGTAAGTAGCATGGGTCTATTTGTAGCCAACAATACATTTGTATAGGTCAAAATTTAAAAAAAATCTTTTATGCCAAAAATCATTAGGATATTAAGTAAAGATCTTGTTCTATGCAGATATTTTGTCAATTTCCTACTGTAGATATATCAAAACTTAATGTTTATTTAGT
Organism: Garra rufa; assembly: GCF_049309525.1. Classification (NCBI taxonomy): domain Eukaryota; kingdom Metazoa; phylum Chordata; class Actinopteri; order Cypriniformes; family Cyprinidae; genus Garra; species Garra rufa. The sequence continues at coordinate 42,141,172 of NC_133378.1, forward strand.
AATATGCATTGCTATGAACTTAATATGGTCAACTCAATATTTTTCTCAATAATCCTCAGAATCCAGATTTTTAAATAGTTCAGCCAAATATTATCCCATAACAAGCCATTCATCAATGGAAAGATTTTTTATTCAGCTTTCAGATGATGTATAAATCTCAGTTTCAAAAAAGTGACCCTTATGACTGGCTTTGTGGTCAAGGGTCACATATGTTGTTTGAAATGTTGCAATGCAAAAACTAGTAATGGTTTTATGAAATCTATTTCTTTGTAGGTTTCTCTTTGAAATAAAATATTTTTACCAGAATAGCTTTGTGAGGTCCACAAAGTTTGTTTCAATTTACATAGTGTAAATTCTAGAATTTAATTTAGGCTTGAGTTGGATCACCACAGAAAACATTGTTATATGAATGTCCCCATTGTGTTTCTATTCAATATCTTGTTTGCACTAAATGTATTAAAGTTTGCATTCAAAGAGACTCAAGTGTAAGCTGTTTTTCTCTCTGCAGGCTTGATGACAGCAGTATTGGAGAGGAAGGCTTTGCTGTTCTGATTTCATCTCTTATATTAAACCCATTACATCTGAGAGAACTTAATTTGAGCCGGAACAAACCTGGCGACTCTGGGATGAAGTTTTTGTCTGACCTTCTGAAAGACTCAAACTGTAGAGTGGAGAGCCTACAGTAAGTGATGATTCATTTCTAGGGCTGCAAAATGCAAAATACTGTGCTTCAGAATACAAGCTTCAACAGCCCACATATCTTTGTGTTTATTTGGTCTTTTGAGTTAATTTTGTTTTGTCCTGCATGAAGTGCATCCTCTTGTTAATTTGTGTTCGCCTCGTCCTTATCTTTTACCTGCAGAATATGAGTGTTGATCTGTAAGTGTGTTCCTCTCCTCAGGCTGGAGTGCTGCAGTATTGATGATAAAGGTTGTGCTGCTTTGGCTTTAGCATTGATATCAAACCCGTCACATCTGAGAGAACTCAATCTGAACTATAATGAACCAGGAGACTTAGGGATGAAGCATCTGTCTACTCTTCTGAAGGACCCGCACTGTAAACTGAAGAAAATAGAGTAAGTGATGATAGTTGATAATTTTATTTTTATGTACAGATGCTTTAATCAAAGTGACTTAGATTAACATAGCAGCATAGGCATTTCATCAATGAGCCAACAATATTTGAGTATATGATACCAAGTTTATTAAAAAGCTTGATTACAAAAAGAAGAAATGCAGAGAGGTTTAGAGTTGTGGAGTGTTACGTGGTTTATTTTTATCCTTCATTCTTTCTATATTTTGCAACACAAATTGGAAAACATGGCCCATGCTTAAAATTCATTACATAAAAAGATTTTTAATATGTTTGTGCTTTGTTTAGCACCAGCATTAGCAACTTAGAATTTGTGTTAAGCAATAAATGTCAGTCATTTTCTACTTTGCAGGCTAAAAAACAGTGCCATAGGCGAGGAAGGTTGTGCTTCTCTGGTTTCATCTCTTATATCAAACCCATCTCATCTGAGAGAACTTAATCTGAGCTGGAACAAACCAGGAGATTCAGGAGTGAAGCTTTTGTCTGATCTACTGAAGAACCGACACTGCAAACTGGAGAAACTGAAGTGAGTGATGTTTAAATATTATTTTAAAATATTATATTATATAATATTATTTTTATATGTGGGATATAGTTAATTCCAAATTTTTAACAGTCATCATATTGTTTTTAATCCAGGTTTGCTGTGCTTGTTTTTAGGGTGAAAAATGTGGCCAAACTTTTTATTATTTATCAAGATGGATGTAATAATAATAATAATAATAATAATAATAATAATTATTATTATTATTATTTGTATCAATACTAAATAAAAAATATAAAAAATACTAATTCAGAACAAAATAAATATTACTATTGTAATTTCACTGTCAAAAAAAGAAGATATTATTTAAGAAGAATATAATAATTGTATTTTACATTACATCTAAAAAAAACAATAATAGTATTTATGGCTGTCTTAATTACTTTGCAAATGTTCAACAATCAAACTTATAAATGCTTCATTACAAGTTGGTGAAGATGGTTGTCGACCTTCATCACGTGTATGCACACACACGCTGATTGTGTCTTCTCTCTGTAGGCTTTATGACTGCAGTATTGGAGAGGAAGGTTGTGCTGCTCTGGCTTTAGCGCTGATTTTAAACCCATCTCATCTGCGAGAACTCAATCTCAACAATAATAAACCAGGGGATTCAGGCGTGAAGCTTCTATCTGATGTACTGAAGGATCCACACTGTAAATTGGAGAAACTACAGTAAGTGATATTATTTTAGTATATTTTTGAAAACTGGTAGTGTACCATACCAACACCAGAAGGATGTGTTTGTAATCTTAGACAAAGATACTCAAACAACAATGTATGTTGGTTTATAACGAGGGTTCTAAGTGACTTAAAGGATTTAAATTAATAAACAATTATCAATAGTAAAATAATCTTAGTCCTATTGTATAACTATTACTTTTATCGAAGAACAGTTTTTGAAACTGAATATTTAAAGCAGATGTAAATACTGTTAATAGTACATAAATCGTTTTGTGTTGTGTTTAAGTGTGAAGTGTTTTTCTCTTTCTCTTTGCAGGCTGGAATACTGCAGCATTGCTGAGAAAGGTTTTGCTGCTCTGGTTTCAGGTCTGAAATCGAACCTGTCACACCTGAGGGAGCTTAATCTGAGCAGAAACGAACCTCGAGACTTGGGAGCAAAGAGGCTGTCCGATCTCCTGAAGCATCCACAGTGTGAACTTGAGAAACTAGAGTAAGTTATATTGTATCTGTCAAAAACTACAAAAATCATCTAAATGGAGCACTGTCTTTCTGCATGCCCTGCACTGTACACACTGCCACTAAGTGACTTTTGCTGATATGTTTGAGCCTTGAGACATTTCTCTCTTTCTCTCTGCAGGCTTGATGACTGCAGTATTGGTGAGGAAGGATTTGCTGCTCTGGTTTCAGGTCTGATATCAAACCCGTCCCACATTAGAGAACTCAATCTGAACTCCAGTAAACTTGTTTACTCAGGAGTAAATCTACTGTGTAATCTACTGAGAGATCAGCACTGCAAACTGAAGAAACTACAGTGAGTGACATTTCGTATATCAAATCAAATCACATTCTTTGATTTATATTTGTCAAATGTAAATGCACAAAATATATGTATATCTTTTTCTTAAAAGAAAATATAAACAGTCCATTTCAATAGATGTGTTTATGTTCAGGGCCTAGTTTTTTTTTGTACATAACTTCACTTAAGTCTGAATGTAGCTATCTAACACATTTTGAAGAAAAAAAAAATGTAGGTAATTTAGTTCTTTTCTCACTGCACTTTCACTTTTCTAGTGTAAATATGTAAAACTTCTTGAATCAGGATGCATTTACTTGACAAGGAAAATGACTTAAGATATTATGTCTTGTTTTCTGAAAAAATGATTCAAGTGTTGTTAGTTTTTGATTAAAACAAACAAAAGTATCTGCCAGTGGGGTAAGAAAAATAATCTTAATTTAATAATCTTGTTTAGCCTTTCAATTAAGATTATTTTTCATATCCCATTGGCAGATCATTTTGCTTTTTTAAGCAAAAATTAACAAAATTTTGAAATTTCTTCAGAAAACAAGACATTTGATTAAGTTCGATCTTAAGTCGTTTTACTTGTCAAGTAAACACATCCTGGTTTAAGAATTTTTAGATATACTAGAAAATACCAAAATACTGAGGAAGACATTTTTTGCAGTGTTTGAACATGTTTACAGATACAGAGGGTTTTTGCAAGTCTTAATTGCAATCAAAATGTACAGAAAAAGTTACTTCCATATTCTAGTTAAGCTATTTTTGTACAATTTAAAGGTAAAAAAAAATCTCTGATGTTTGGAAGCTGTATTTTGAAGCTGTTGCTAATACAGTTCATTTTCTACTCTCTGGATATATTGAGGTATTGTGCTTCCTTAAATTTGGTCCTTATATTTTTCTCAACTTGATCTTAATCAGGTCTTAAATTCTTAAATTGACCTTCATAAAACCTGCAGAAACTTACATATTACATGTTGATCCTTAAGATCAAAACCAGAGTCATAGATCAGGGCCCGTATTCACAAAACATTTTATCTTAGCACTTAGAGTTCTCCTAAATAGCAGTAAAAGTTTTTAGCTAAGAGTTTTCTTTTAAAACCTATTCACAAATCTGCTGAGACAAACTTTTACTAAGGAATAGAAAGAAGTCTTAAGCTAAGAGTAAGGGGCGGGGTTGACCTCGTTGCTGTAGATGATGTCAGCATACCAACTCACTATGCACACTGTGATTGGCTGATAGGGGAGGGGTCTCTGTCAGAGATTTATTTTTATTTCATAAAAATATTGTAGAGCACGATATTGTTTTGCCAAATTCAAACAAATGTTTTAAAATAAAAATGTGTGTTTAAAAATAAAACTTTTAAAATGCAGACTATGTGTCACTAATTAAACAACTAAATGTTCAGCTAATTGTCAGCCTCTTAAATGTGTGCTTCTCATAAACAATTCTTGGATAAATGAACACCCTTTTACTAATAGTAGAATGATCATTGCTGAATGCATGCAAACGTAAAAGACAACCAAACTGGATGCAAGGACCCTTGCACACTGAGTCCGAATTTTTTTGTATGCATTTTTTGTATTCGTCATTCAAAAAAATTTGTCAAGCACCGAAATGTTGCACACTAGTCACAGTAATTCATCCGTTGCAAAAATAAATATCTATAAAAAAAAATAATAATAAAAATAAAAATAAAATGTCCAATAAAAAAATAGCGCATACAATACAAAATGGAATATTCGCAGTGAGGATGATTTTGTTGTCCACTTTCTTCTTAAAAAGAGAAAAAAGAAAGGACTATCCCAGCAATTTAAAGTTTACTTAAGAATGTCAGTAAACTTTGATGCTTTGCCAGAATTACTGAGCCACATATTATAAAGAAGACCACTAATTTCTGTGAATTCCAGTGTACAAAGACCTTTACACTGCTTTGTGCTGCAATACTAAGTGGATGAACTTATCAGACGCAATTCTGGACTTTGGTGTTCGCTTGTATTGTGGCTCTGTCAAAACAACTCTCAAAATGCTTGCTACAGATGCAAAAGATGCAGAAAATCAAACCCGAGCAGATTTTTTTACGACATTCTGGAGGCAGTATGTAAACGTGATTGATGCAATGTGAGGTCGTATTTTTTTTTACCCGAATAAATTTTCGGACAATGACCTTTCAAAAGGACAAAAGCAAAAAATATGCTTGCCTGTGTGTGCAAATAAATCCAGTGTGTTTATAAAAAGTTTACATTCTGAGGCAGATTACCGGCAATAGCCAATTTTGGATAGTTTGGGATTTTGGTCTTAGTGACTTAGGAGTCCTCTTCACTACTCCTAACATTTCACAGGTTTAGGAGCTAGTTTTAGCGCTAAAATGCTTTGTGAAATACTCTTAGAGCAAAAATTTAGGAGTTCTAAATTTAGGACTGACATGCCCATTATTTTTAAGATTTTCTCCTAAATCAGAAAGTTAGGAGCTACTTTTAGCCTTAAGATGTTTTGTGAATATGGGCCCAGATCTATATGTGGACAAAAAACTCACTGGATTGCAATAAATGGCTAAATAAATGTTTGGAAGGGTAAACTACTTCCTACTGATGTACTAGCAGAAGTTATAAAAACTTAAAGCAATGCTGGTGAAGAATCGAACGACTTCTGCACACAGTGACATTAGACAGGGATCTGTAAGTGTGTTCCTCTTCTCAGGCTGGAGTGTTGTGGTATTGGAGAAGAAGGTTGTGCCACTCTGGCTTTAGCACTGATATCAAACCCGTCACATCTGAGGGAACTCAATCTGAACTACAACGAACCAGGAGATGCAGGAGTGAAGCTTCTATCTAATCTTCTGAAGAAACCCCACTGTAAACTGGAGAAACTAGAGTGAGTGATTTTATTGTATTATATTATCATCAGGGTTGCCAGTAAATTAAAGTTAGGCACAGCAATGCCATTTAGCTTAGCTTTTTTCATATATATATTATATATATATATATAATGCATATAAGGCCATTTTCACTATAGTTTTATAATAAATTATGTGAAGTATGTGTTTTCTCAAAGTTGTTGTTACAGTAAATAGCAGAAATACTCTTGCTCTTGCTGGATGAAGTGTATTTTCTCTCTATCTCCGTAGGTTGTCTCACTGCAGTATTACAGAGAGCGGCTGTGCTGCTCTGAGATCAGCTCTCAGCTCAAACCCTTCACACTTGAGGGAACTCAATCTGAACTATAACTCGACCAATCCACAGTGATGCTGCTCTCCGATTTACTGGATACACACTGAACAATCTAACTAAATTTATTATTATTTTTTTTAATTCTTTTAGTTTTTACCCTTTTTGAATGCAGAGATGAGGATATAAATATGTATGTATATATTGAATATTAAACATATATATTGCCACTCAAAAGTTTGGGATCATTAAGATTCTTTGTTTTGTAAAGAAGTTTATTATGCTCATCAAGACTGTATTCATTTGATATAAAAAAGGTTTAATATTTTGAAATATTATGATAAAGCAATGTTTTTCTATATTAATATACATTAAAATTTAATTTATATATGTAATTAAAGTTGAATTTTCAGTCTTCAGTGTCACATGATCCTTCAGAAATCATTCTAATATGCTGATGTATCAATGTTGGAAACAGTTGTGCTGCTTAATGTTATTTTGGAATCTTTGTAACATTCTTTGATCAATAAAAGATTAAAAAGAACAGCATTTATTTAAAATAGAAAGGCTTTTTAACAATATATAGAGTCTGTACATTTTTAGTCTTTCTTTTATTACTTTGTTAAATTAATAAAAAATGATAGCATAGGTTTAGATTGTTAGAAAAGATTTATATTTTGTATAAATGTTGTTCTTCTTAACTTGTTATTCATCAAAGAATCCTGAAAAAAAGAATCACAGGTTCCAAAACAAATATTTGGCAGCACAACAACATGGATAATTCTAATAATAAATCAGCATTTCTGAAGGATCGTGTGACACTTAAGACTGGAGTAACAGCTGATGAGAATTCAGATTTGCATCACAGAAATAAATTATATTTTAAAGTTTATTAAAATAAAAAACATTATTTTATATTGTAATAACATTTTGCAATTTTATTTTTTTTTGGGGGGGGGGGTGTCGGTATTTTTGATCAAATAAATGCAGCCTTGATGAGCATAAGAGACTTGTCCATAGAGACGTTTTTTTTTTTTTTATCTACATATTTTTTTTCAAAACCTCTGTGGCCAGGGCAGCCATGTTTTGAAGTCACCTTCAGTTTAGTGGCTGGTTGCATAAAATGAACTGCTAAAATAACTGCTGCTGTACTGCAATAACTTTAAAGCAATAAAGCTAATGTTGATGTGTGTGTGTATATATTTGTTACAAACTGTAGAAAAACAGACAGGGTTTAAATTAAGTTAGGATCTTAATAAGTAAGATTAGAATAGTTAAAAAATAGTTCATCATGGTTTAAAATGTAGATTAAGTACAGATTTTCATTAAAAAAAAATCACATTATGAAAATATTTTTTTTCTGTAATACTCATTAGCCACTATTATTTGTAGATCTATATTCCTATTCATATTTAGTTTTTTTTTTTTACAACAGCAAGGTGACTAGGAACATATAATTATCCAGCCATGACTTCCTGTTCTACAGTAATATAAATATGAGGGCACAAAAAGGCGAATTCCCTTTAACGTCCGTCACAATGGGAAAAAACGAAGAATACAGTTTTGATTTGCAGCAACAAATTTGTTGAGCATTAAAAAATATGACGTCAAGTAAATAGCACAAAATAGCCCCAAAAAACAAGTAAGAAAAGAGCTAAAGCATTGAATGTTTTCATTTTCATCATTACGACAATAATTAAGGAGTTCCAATCAACAGGAAATGTTACAAATCTGTTTTTGACTAGATATACTTACAGTATATTGACTCTATATTGTCTTAATGCAATGTGAGGAAGATAGTTTTGGGGCCAGAAAGGTTTATAATGGGCCGTTACTGGATCTTCCAACAGAACAATGATCTAAAAGGACCACCAAACACAAAAACGGCTTTAAAGGAGCTTTGTTTACTTGCATTTTGCCATGGATGCAGCAGTAGCTCATGCTTGCTTTTCTATTAAGAATAACAGTGGTTTGTGAATGTTGAGGCTTAGCCTAAATAAGTTATTTATCGGTGTTTAAATAATGGGGTCTAGTGGAGCTTACGAGATGAACTGTTTAGTGTAAATTCAATCGATGTACGGATGTGGGCTTTTGCGGGACAAAACACAAAACATGAATGTCGCGGGCGGGAGCGGGACGAGATAACCAGGGTTGCCAAACCCGTCCGATTGCTACTTAAAACAAGCCTAAAACTAGCCCAATGACATTTTGAGGTGGGTCCCCCAGTAAAAATCGTGTTCCATGGGGTAAAATAAACATTTTTTTGGAGGGACTCCCCAGTACAGTTCGCATTCCAGGGGATAAATATAATGTTATTGGGGTCGTTTCAACCCCAACCTGTTTCAACAGTGGTAAAGTAGCCCAATTACGTGGGAAAACCGTGGACTTGGCAACACTAGAGATAACATATGTGACCCTGGACCACAAAACCAGTCATAAGGTTAAATTTTACCAAACTGAGATATATACATCATATGAAAGCTCAATAAATAAGCTTTCTATTGATGTATGGTTTGTTAGGATAGGACAATATTTGGCCGAGATACATCTATTTGAAAATCTGGAATCTGAGGGTGCAAAAAAATCTAAATACTGAGAAAATCACCTTTAAAGTTGTCCAAATTAAGTTCTTAACAATGCATATTACTAATCAAAAATTACATTTTGATATATTTTTAGTAGGAATTTTACAAAAAATCTTCATGGAACATGATCTTTACTTAATTTACTAATGATTTTTGGCATAAAAGAAAAATCAATAATTTTGACCCATACAATGTATTTTTGGCTATTGCTACAAATATACCCCAGCGACTTAAGACTGGTTTTGTGGTCCAGGGTCACATATATTTCTGCAGGAGTGGTCGAAATTTGAAAATTAATGGCTCTTTTGAACTGTTTTTTGCTAGTGAATCGCTTAAAATTGAAATCACAGGTTTGAGTCAATCGGAGCAGTTCTAGCTAGTGACTCTTGATTAGAGTTGTCTAGTTTTACGAGATTAACTGAAATTATCAAAAAACCCACAAAAGGTCATTGCAAAAGAGGCTGGCTGTTCACAGAGCTCTGTGTCCAAGCATATTAATAGAGAGGGGGAGGAAAAGATGCGGTAGAAAAAAAAGTGTAAAAGCAATAGGGATAACTGCACTCTGGAGAGAATTGTGAAACAAAACCCATTCAAAAATGTGGACTGCAGCAGGAGTCAGTGCTTCAAGAACCACTACACACAGACGTATGTAAGACATGGGTTTCAGCTGTCGCATTCCTTGTGTCAAGCCACTCTTGAACAACAGACAGCGTCAGAAGCGTCTCGCCTGGGCTAAAGACAAAAAGGACTGGACTGCTGCTGAGTGGTCCAAAGTTATGTTCTCTGATGAAAGTAAATTTTGCATTTCCTTTGGAAATCAGGGTCCCAGAGTCTGGAGGAAGAGAGGAGAGGCACAGAATCCACGTTGCTTGAGGTCCAGTGTAACGTTTCCACAGTCAGTGATGGTTTGGGGTGTCATGTCATCTGCTGGTGTTGGTCCACTGTGTTTTCTGAGGTTCAAGGTCAACGCAGCTGTATACCAGGACGTTTTAGAGCACTTCATGCTTCCTGCTGCCGACCAACTTCATGGAGATGCAGATTTCATTTTCCAACAGGACTTGGTACCAACACACAGTGCCAAAGCTACCAGCACCTGGTTTAAGGACCATGGTATCCCTGTTCTTAATTGGTCAGCAAACTCACCAGACCTTAACCCCGTAGAAAATCTATGGAGTATTGTGAAGAGGAAGATGCGATATGCCAGACCCAAAATGCAGAAGAGCTGAAGGCCACTATCAGAGCAACCTGGGCTCTCATAACACCTGAGCAGTGCCACAGACTGATCGACTCCACGCCACGCCGCATTGCTGCAGTAATTCAGGCAAAAGGAGCCCCAACTAAGTATTGAGTGCTCTACATGCTCATACTTTTCAGTTCAGATTTCTAAAAATCCTTTCTTTGTATTGGTCTTAAGTAATATTCTACTTTTCTGAGATACTGAATTGGGGTTTTCATTAGTTGCCAGTAATAATCATCAAAAGTAAAAGAAATAAACACTTGAAATATATCAGTCTGTGTGGAATTAATGTATACATTATACAAGTTTCACTTCTTGAGTGGAATTAGTGAAATAAATCAACTTTTTGAACACATACTAATTATATGGCCAGCACCTGTATATTGTAATAAATATTTGAGACCATTACCGTTGTATGTGATTGTATTAGTCTACATATAGTGATGACCAATGTTAAAAGAGCAAATGGACACCAAACAGGTGAACTGTGCTGAGTCGATTCACTGAGAATGATCCAGTTTTGTTCAGTGCTCATGAATCAGTGATGTTGTGTTTGTCAGATGTTCAGTGCTGTCTTTTCTTCTGCTCTGCAGGATCTGCTCATGGATTACTATGTCGCTGGAGATCTGCTGGTGTTGCTGAGTAAGTTTGGTGATGGTATCTGGAGAACATGGCTCAGTTCTACCTGCTGAGATGGTGATGACCATCAATTCAGTCCACATACTCGCTTCTCTGCACAGGTATGTGTACTAACACTGATTAGTTCACCTCAGCATGCAAATCATGACAGAGCGTTCATCTTTGGCTGAATGATTTCTTTAATGTCATCAGACAGTAGTTTTATTCATAAAGTTCTCTAAAGGACGTTTAGTAAAATTTTAATGGGAAACCAATTTCACTTTTTTGAGTTTAAATCATACTAGGATGTTTACTGAAATTGTGGCACAGGTGTGTGGGGAAAGAAGACATTCCACTCTTGAACCCAACAGCATTTGTTTATAGCTGTTCTGGTGGTTTTTGTAGTTTACGTGATCACACCAATAGGTGGCGCCCTCGTCCAGTGAGTGCAGGTCGGTCTGATTCACTGGACACAACACTTCTAGAAACTTTGACCCATAAACATTAAATAACTTTTTTTTAATCAAAGACGTTAAGATATCCACATCAAAAGAAATTTACAAAAGTGATTTTCTGTCCATAGAAAGCACATTAAATGTAAATAAAGTGTCCACTTTTAAAGTTTCAAATAAGTTTTTGGAGACTAAGATGTCAAAACATTGTCATTCAGTGTAACACAATATTTATGTAAGATTCAAACAACATGCTCACATATTAAAATATCTAAAAGAATAATGGAGCATATAAAATTTTATTGTTTTAAATAAGAAAAAATGTCTTACTGACAACTGGGCAAAACCTCAGATACTGGCAAATTAAAAAAAATATATAGAATTACAATTAATTAGTATTTGGGGTGAAAGTAATTTGTCTTTTAATATGTCATAAATTGAAAAAACTAACAAAAATGCAATTAAATTAAACAGATAACTTTTAAATACTTTTTCTGGAAAAACAACAACAATTCGTAGTAGTATTACGCTTAACCCGTTTTTGGTCTTTCACCCTTATATAAATTGATTATTTACCCAGTTTCATGTTTTGTTATTTTTCAGATTTAACATATATTTTGAATCCTAGACTTTAGACGTAAAATATGAAACCATTTTTTTGATGAAAGGGATAATAAAATTAACATTTCATTGTTGTTTAGTATCACGTTCCACGAGGCAAAATAAATCCTGAAACACATGATCACAATTGAGAATTTACCTTCCAAAAACCTTTTGGTTCCTCTGGTGGTGTATTATTGTTATTTTATTTGTTATTCATTACGTTTTATAGTTGATAGTTGTTCATGTGTCTGTCTTGATCAGAAAATTGATCCAGTTCCAGCGCATTGATTGGTTTTCCAGCATATTCTGTATATATTAAAAAGTGACTATGACTTTGAGATCCATCTTTGGTGGTACCAAATTGCACATCTTGTTTTGTATTTGTGTAAACTGAAATAGTAGACACAAAATAAGTATGCAACCTCACCAAAATAAGAGGGATCATACAAAATGCATGTCATTTGTTATTTAGTGCTGACCTGAATACGATTTCACATAAAAGACATTTACATATAGTCAACCAGAGAAAATAATAGTTGAATTAAGAAAAATGACAGCGTTTGATTCTTAACACTGTGTTGTTACCTGAATGATCCAGAGCTGTTTTTTTGTTTTGTTTAGTGATAGTTGTTCATGAGTCCCTTGTCCTGAACAGTTAAACTGCCTGCTGTCCATAATTTTTTTTTTTTTTTTTTTTTTTTCAGCATTTTTGTGTATTTGAACCCTTTCCAACAATGTCTGTTTGATTTGAGAATTGAGATCCATCTTTTCACACTGAGGACAACTAAGGAACTCATATGCAACTATTACAGAAGGTTCAAACACTTATTTGTCTTTTGGGAAACATGTAACTATCTTCTGTAGCCTCTATAAGGCAGTACTAAAAAAAAAAAAAAAAAAAAAAAAACATGATATTTAGGCAAAATAAGAAAATTGAACATGTTTATTCTGTTCAAAAGTTTTCACCCCCTGGCACTTAATGCATGTTTTTTCCTTCTGGAGCATCAGTGAGTGTTTGAACCTTCTGTAATAGTTGCATATGAGCGAAAAGATGGATCTCAAAATCATACAGTCATTGCTGGAAAGGGTTCAAATACACAAAAATGCTGTAAAAACTAAAAAAAAAAGGTGAGTCCTGAAGGATTTTTCTAAAGAACAGCTAGCAATTGAACTGTTCAGGACAAACAAGGGACTCATGAACAACTATCACTAAACAAAAAAACACAGCTGTGGATCGTTCAGGTAACAACACAGTATTAATGGTTCACTTCCAGAACAAAACATTACAGATAATGTTAAATAAATTTAAGTGATTTGAAGACCATTATATGGAGAGAAATCCTGAAATGTTTTCCTAAAAACCAAACAGGTAACACTTTAGAATAGGTAACACTAATTGACTATTAACTACGACTTATTAGCATGCATATTACTAGAATATTGGCCATTTATTAGTACTAATTAAGCACATATTAACGCCTTATTCTACATCCCTAATCCTACCCAATACCTAAACCTAACAACTACCTTACTAACTATTAATAAGCAGCAAATTAGGAATTTATTGAGAGAAAAGTCGTAGTTAATAGTGAATTAGTGTTACCTATTCTAAAGTGTTACCATTTCTTTACAACTGAAGAAAGAAAGACATGAACTTCTTGGATGACAGGGGGGTGAGTACATAATCTGTACATTTTTGTTCTGAAAGTGAACTACTCCTTTTAAGAAATAAGCATATGTAAGCTTTTGCACGGGTTATTTTTTTATAAAATACAACTATTATTTTCTCTTGTGGACTATATGTAAATATCTTTTATGTGAAATATCGTATTCAGGTCAGTATTAAATAAAAAATAACATGCATTTTCTATGATCCCTCTTATATTGGTGAAATAATTAACATGTTGAAGATTCTGCGAGGTATGGCAAGCCGTTGTGACTTTTATTCCATCTCAGGATATGACTTCTTGATATCAACAATTCAGTTTTCACTAGTGAAAATGTTCATTCTTGATATCAGCAATTAGATTTTCACTAGTTAAAATGGAATTGTTGATATCAAGAATCTAATTGTTAATATCAAAAATTCAGTTGTTGATATCTGTAATTGTATTTTCACTAGTGAAATGTCTCCATAGACTGCCATTCAAAATCAATTGTTGATATCAAGAATTCAGTTCTTACTAGTAAAAACCTTTATTTTTGATATCAGCAACCATGTGGTTACTAGTAAAAATGAATGTTCTTGATATCAAGAATGTAACTGTTGATATCAATAATTGTAGTTCTTGATATCAAGAATGTAATTTCTGATATCAACAATTACATTCGTGATATCAACATCAACAATCTAATTGTTGATATCAAAAATTACGATCCTAATTGTTGATATCAACAATTGCATTCTTGATATCAAGAACATCAAGAACATTCATTTTTACTAGTAACCACACTGTAAAAAAACAATTTGTTGAGTCAAGTTAAAATAATTTGTTACCCAGCTGCATTAGATATTTGAGTTAAATCAACTTAACATTTTAAGTTGTCACATAGTACAGTTTAACATTTCAAGTTGACTGAACTTAAAATTTTTAAGGCAGCTGGGTAACAAATAATTTTAACTTGACTCAACAAATTATTATTATTTTTTTACAGTGCACATGGTTGCTGATATCAAAAATAAAGGTTTTTACTAGTAAGAACTGAATTCTTGATATCAACAATTGATTTTGAATGGCAGTCTATGGAGACATTTCACTAGTGAAAATTACAGATATCAACAACTGAATTTTTGATATCAACAATTAGATTCTTGATATCAAGAATAAACATTTTAACTAGTGAAAATATAATTGCTGATATCAAGAAGTCATATCCCTAGAAGGAATAAAAGTCACAACGGCTTGCTATAGCGAGGTGTATGTAAACTAATAACCTCAGCTGTATGAAGCGTTGAGAGATCATTGCCGAAGCTGCTGTCCGTGGTGCTGAAATCCTCCGCCAGCCGCGTGTTTCCCAAGCGCGAATACTAACTAACCATGATTTATTGGTTCAGATCTGATTGTTCTGGGGCTCATCATCCGCGCGCGCTCAGGGCGGGTCATGTGACGTCACGCGCGCGCGATCCTCGGACCAGACACTCGGCGAGTCCGCGCGACAGAACCGGATATTTGTACCTCAAAACACCCACAAAACCATCACTTAGAGCGGAACAAAGGGAACACGCAAAGCGGGGAAATGTCTGTGGCGGGGCTGAAAAAGCAGTTTCACAAAGCGACTCAGGTAAGCGCGGAATCCCTCCGTTATTCGCGGTGCTGATGACACGATGCGTTTGATCCACACGAAACCCTCCATCAGTCAGTAGGCTCTCCGTTTCAGCCTCATTCGCGAAGCGGGTTTGTTCCAGAAATAGACGCTGAAGTCTGCGGTCAGACGGTTAATGGGTTTGTTTATGATTGTATGAAAACAGCGCCAGACCTGCGGGTGGCCAGACACCGTCACGTGATCACAAATATTCACGCGCGTTATGTAATCGGCCGCGCGCGCTGGAAAGGTGCTCACCTGAGGAAGAATGAGAAAGAGTTTGTTTTTAATTATTTCCCCCCCTGTTGAATATTAACAGGATTACTGTACAGGGAAAAAACTACAATGGAATTAAGAGTTTATAATACGACAAAAAACATAATATGTACGTAAGTGATAAATTGTATAGTTATTTCTAGAGAAATTCCAAGTAACACATTACATTAAACAGAAGTAGTAAGACTGAAATTTTTTTCCCCCTATAAGAACACTCCAATAATCAATCATTTAATTTTACAGTGTAGATTGTGTTTGCATTGTGAATCAGTTCTAGTGAGTTTTCCAGCATTATATGAGGGTTTGTCGTAATAATACATTACTGACAATGCATACATTCAGTTATGAGTCTATTTATCTGTATGCGACTGTGCATGTGTTTAATAGCTTGTGACATCGGAAATAGAAATGTGAATCAATACTCTGTTTTTACTGCACACACACACACACACACACACACACACACACACACACTGAAATGAATCAATACTCAGCGAACAGAAACAATGTCACATCTGCCGATGTGTGTGTTTGTTCTGCTGGTTAGTTCAGTCTTCACTGGTAATTACAGTTGCGCTGATAATGAATGTAAAGTATTGAATTCTTCAGACAAGCAATTGAAGAATCAGCTGAGAGAACTGATGGATCTTTAAGACTGAAGAGAGTCTAGAATCACTCGTGATGCTGTGAGATCTGGACAGATTAGTGTGTGAAATTGGATGCTGACACACATCACGTGTATCTGGAGACACACACACACACTGTTCAAAGAGAAAGAGAATGAAATCTGTGTGTGTGTGTGTGTGTGTGTGTGTGTGTGTGTGTGTGTGTGTGTGTGTGTGTGTGTGTGTGTGTACCTGGTATTTATCACGTTATGGGGACAAAAGGTCCCCACAAGGATAGGAATACCAGTAAATTTTGACCTTGTGGGGACATTTCTTAGGTCCCCATGAGGAAACAGGCTTATAAATCATGCACAATGAGTTTTTTTTGAGAAAGTAAAAGTATGCACAATCTCCTGTGAGGGCTAGGTGTAGGTGTAGGGCCATAGAAAATACGGTTTGTACAGTATGAAAACCATTACGCTTATGGAATGTCCCCATAAAACATATAAACACAGTGTGTGTGTGTGTGTGTGTGTGTGTGTGTGTGTGTGAGTGTGAGTGTGTGTGTGTGTGTGTGTGTGTGTGTGTGTGTGTGTGTGAGTGTGTTTGATGTCATGTTTGATCAAGACAAGATGATGTAGTTGGTGAACATTTAATCATGTATTAATACTTAATTTAATGCATTATTTATTTAATTTATGAAAATAGACCAATACTAGTAGGACAAGTAAAACAAATCATTTTTTTTCACACACTTGATTTTAAAATGTAACCTTTTCATTGCTGAAACCCTTAAATCCAAAGTGCCAGAGGGTTACTGTAAATGCATGTGCCTGCTGGGCACCGTTTACCTGATGCAACCGGGATGGCGAATATGCGAATGGCTTGGGCCCGTCATCGCTGCTTGCAGCTATATTTTTTATTTCTTTTTATAGAAATATAATGATATGATTAATATTTAATATTATAATTATTTAGTCAATTGATGAGGATACTACTACTACTACAACTACTACTATTAAATGAGACATAGAGATATCAAGAATTTTAAGTAATATTTTTAAATTATTGTTTTTACTTTGTCTTTACAATATGATATGTCACATTGATGAACATTATAAGAGCATTAAATTATATGTAATTATTTAAATTATTCGAATATTTTGAATGATTATTTAATAATGTACAGTAGTTAAAGCAATAACACTTCATTTTATATATATATATATATACATACAAGTTTACATACACCTTGCAGAATCTGCAAGATGTTAATTATTTTACGAAAATAAAAGGAATCATACAAAATGCATGTTATTTTTATTTAGTACTGACCTGAATAAGATATATTACATAAGATGTTTACACATAGTCCACAAGAAAAAATAACAGTTCAATTTATAAAAATGACCCAGTTCAAAAGTTTACATCCCCTTGATTCTTAATACTGTGTTGTTACCTGAATGATCCACAGCTGTGTTTTTTGTTTAGTGATAGTTGTTCATGAGTCCCTTGTTTGTCCTGAACAGTTAAACTGTCTGCTGTTCTTCAGAAAAATCCTTCAGGTCGCATGATTTTTTTGGTTTTCCAGCATTTTTGTGTATTTGAACTCGTTTCAACAATGACTGTGTGATTTTGAGATCCATCTTTTCACACTGAGGACAACTGAGGGACTCATATGCAACTATAACAGAAGATTCAAACACTCACTGATGCTCCAGAAGGAAAAACTATGCAAGAGCCGGGGGTGAAAACTTTTGAACAGAATGGAGATGTGTACATTTTTCTTATTTTGCCTAAATATCATATTTTTTCATTTAATACTGCCCTTTTGAAACTACAAAATAATAAAAAAATAAGTTAAATTTACCCTGATCTTCGAATTCAAAAAGTTTTCACCCCCCCCCCCCCAGCTCTTAGAACAACTATCACTTAAAAAAAAAAAAAAACATGCCGTCATTTTTCTAAATTCAACTATTATTTTCTCTTGTGGACTATGTCTCTTCTAAGTGAAATATCCAAATCAGGTCAGTACTAAATAAAAAATTACATGCATTTTGTATGATCCCTCTTATTTTGCTAATATAATTAACATTTTGCAGATTCTGTAAACTTTTGACTTCAACTGTGTGTTTATATAATTTAACTGTCCAGAAAAAACAAACAATATACAATATGCTGAAGTAATGATAGTGAACAGATTCATAAGCATGCTTCATAAACATCTCAGAAGCGTGTTTGAGATACGACAAACTCCATAGAGGAGAGCTGAGAG
This sequence comes from Garra rufa, assembly GCF_049309525.1. Lineage (NCBI taxonomy): Eukaryota > Metazoa > Chordata > Actinopteri > Cypriniformes > Cyprinidae > Garra > Garra rufa. Next base: position 42,159,407 of record NC_133378.1, read on the forward strand.
ATGAATAATTCATGCTCAGACTAAACCTGCAGCACTGCACCGCACATCTTTAATTTATACTGGCCAAACCACACACACACACACACACACACACACACGGCTTCAGCTGTACGTTTGGATGGACTGACAGTCTGAGCGTCTCTGTGATCATTTCATGTTAGTTTGATTACATAATGGTCGCCGTTTGTACCAGTCAGACTGATGGATTGATCTAGACGATCAATGCATGACAGAGAAAGAGGAGTGTAATTGTGTGCATGAGACTTTTGCAGAAACACTAAAGACTGTCAAGAAATTTCACTTTTTGTCATCATTTACGCTCCTCATGTCATTCAGGCTTTTATTTATACATTTTCAGTTTTTAGTTTAATTAGGGCCTGGGCCCAATGGCGCAGCCTTAAAAAAAAGCTGACTTTTGAGGGGCTCTGTAGTGCAAACCAGTTGACCTACAGTTACCAAATTACCACAAACGATTGGATATGCGTCTAACAGCACACATTTATCTATAGATTAAATGTTTAAGTTGATATTGTGAAATGCATCTAGTGTTTTATGTCTCTAGATTGTATTGTAGGCAAGTCGTGTTGATTTGAAAAAGCTAAAACATGCTTAACTCATTGCTGCTGGATGCTTGGCCGTTACTTAAAAAAACAAAATCTTGAATTTAAGAAACATAAAATGTTTCAAACATATTTCTAAATTAACTTAATAAAGAAACTAAATGGAATCTAGCCACTTTGCCATTTAAAATCCCACACTGTGTTATTTTAATGACTGCAACACAGATGAAAACGGCTATGATTACTTTAATTTTAAAGCATAATTTTGATTTGAACAATAGGTCTATATAATATATGCTGTTCCTAGAGGATGCACTGTATTAGCCCTACAGTTACAGCATGAAATATTACTTAAACCTATTACTATTAACATTTGTACATAACATTTATTAATTTTATCTCACAATGAAATTTGTTTCTCACAAATGCAAGTTTAAATCTCTTAATTCAGACTCGATTTAACTCAAAAATCAGTTCTGAGAGGAAAAAAGCCAGAAGAGCCGAGGGAAAAAGAGAGAATGACGAGTTTTTCCTTATTAGAATTGTGAAATATAATCACAGAATTTTCAGAGTAAAGTCAGAATTTTGAAATAAAAAATCAAATGTAAATTTTTTTTTTTTAAATTTGAAAATTTAAATTTAAATTTTTTTTTAATGGCTCCAAAGACTGCCACTTGAAAACCATCATTTTCTGCCACAAGAAACATCACAGTATCAGATCTGTAAGACTTTCCCACTATCTAATGCCAAATTTGTAAAAAAAAAAAAAAAAAACAAGCTCTTGTAATATGCAAAGAACATTTTGAAAATGACATATAATTTATAATCTTTTAAAATCTAGCTATTTTGTACTGTATTTGTGTAATTCTCTAGCTGTAAAGGCCATCTTTCCTGGGTTTTCTTCAACCATGACGCACTTCCCAAATGTTTACAAACCTGTAATTGGCTATTTGGTGTTAGTGTGTGTGTGTGTGTGTGTGTGTGTGTGTGTGTGTGTGTGTGTAGAGTAACCAGTATCACTATTGGAGTGTCAGATGCTCTGATCACTAGTCGTCTGATTCACACAGCAGATGAGCTGATGAAGAACACTTCAGTACTGCTCCTGCTGCTGTCTGATGTCATCACTCCTGAGGTCAAAGGTCACCAGGTTTCACTTATTGATTTTTCACTCTTTTGCGTTTAGCCACAAAACCTCAGAATTCCTGACAGTGTTGACTTATTGATGGCTTGATGAATTGACTATTGAGCTTGTGAGGAACAGAGAGATCCTCTCAAGCTGTTGTTTTACAAAAGAAGCGCTTGACAACTCATTTAGATGACTGTCACTTGTCCTGTCAGAGTCGAGTCATTTCACTGTGCTGAGTGTTTTCTATATGATGGAGGCACTGAAAAACCATTACGCACTAAAGTTAGTCTGTGTAAATGCCACTCAACCAGACAAGTGTGCGTTTCCTCATGACTGAACTCAAGCTCTCTGGAGAAACAGTGACACGATAGTCAGAGAAAAACATCTCTACTTGTATTCCTCACAAATCTGGATTTCTTTAAATGATTTATTTTATTTTATTTTTTAGTACTTCGTCTTAAACCTTTTTAAGAGGTTTGTTACATAGGCAGTGTTTTAAAAAAAAATATTCTATTTAGTTTTATTTTGTTTTTTCTACGTTTTACATTTTAACATTTACGTTTTTTAAGTTTTAACATTTTGATACTTTTTTCCAGAATTCTTTGATCAATAAAAGGTTCAAAAGAACAGCATTTGTTTAAAAATAGAAAGGTTTACTAACAATATTCACTTCTGTTTAGAAGTTTGGGGTTAGTACATTTTTATTCTTTTTTTATATACGTTTTAAGTATTAACATTTTTAAAGTTTTTTAAGTTTTAACATGTTTATAGTTTGAACGAGCATTTATTTAAAAATAGAAAGGTTTACTAACAATATACACTACTGTTTAGAAGTTTGGGGTCAGTAAAATTGTATTCTTCCTTTTTTTTCTCTGTTTTAAGTTTTACCATTTTTAAAGTTTAAGCTTGAACATTTTGATAAATAAAAGGTTGAAAAGAAAAGGTTTTCTAAAAATATACTATTCAGAAGTTTGGGATCAGTAAGTTTTTATTCTTTCTTTTTCTCCCTCTGTTTTAAGTTTAAACATTTTAAAAGTACTTTTTTCAGAATTCTTTAATCAATAAAATGATAAAAAGAACAGCATTTATTTAAAAATAGAAAGGTTTTCTAACAATATACTCTACTGTTCAGAAGTTTGGGGTTAGTACATTTTTATTCTTGTTTTATATGTTTTAAGTTTTAACATTTTTAAAATTTTTATTTTTAAAGTTTGAACAGTTTGATACTTTTATCTCAGGATTCTTTGATCAATAAAAAGGTTAAAAAGAGCAGCATTTATGTAAAAATAGAAAGGTTTTCTAACAATATACACTACTGTTCAGAAATTTGGGGTCAGTACATTTTTATTCTTTCTTTTTTTTCAATTTTTTTTTTTACATTTTTAAAGTTTTTTGGGTTTTAACATTTTAACAGTTACATTTATAATGCATTTTTTTTAAATCATCTTAAATGTTCTTAAATTTTGTTTTTATTGTTGTGATTATTATAAATTTGTATGATTTTTATGCTATTGTGATTTTAATTCCTTTTATGTACAGCACTTTGAATTACCATTGTGTATGAAATGTGCTATATAAATAAACTTGCCTTGCCTTGCCTTGCCTTGCATGAATCAAACTGAAGCATGGAGTTGTGATTAGCAAGTAAACTAGATGTATATAGATCAATTCAAACCAAATCTGACCCCTTCCCCTCCCCACCCAAATTCATTCATTCTGGATTTATTTTAATGGTTTACCCCTTAAATGTCACCCCCATTATAGAACATAGACATGAAAGTGAATTATCCAAACTTAAATTGTTATAATTCATGAATACTTTGAAATATAGTTGAAATACAGACAATTTGATATTTTTTTTAGATGACAATCTGCACATCATTTTGAAATATTAAAGTATCAAAAAGTTCTATGAGTTTAAATTTACTGTAAAAAAATGCACTGTACCTTTTATATATATATATATATATATAACACATATGTACACCCAAAATTGGTTTAAGAATGTAGGCCTTACGTCTAAATAAGTTATGTTCCAAATTTGAAGTTAATCTAAAAGAAAATGTAGATTCCTGTGAGATTTTATTTAGAGCATTATTTCACCTTTTCTGTCTAAGTTTTCTCTGTCAGTATTACTTCTGTCACAAAATAACCAGCACATATGTTAAGTCACAGTCTTAAGTCACTGGGGTATATTTGTAGCAATAGCCAAAAATAGCCAAAAAAGTAAAGATCATGTTTCATGAAGACTTTTTGTAAAATTCCTACTATAAATATAGCAAAATGTAATTTTTGATTAGTAATATGCATTGTTAAGAGCTTAATTTGAACAACTTTAAAGGTGATTTTCTCAGTATTTTGATTTTTTTGCACCCTCAGATTCCAGATTTTTAAATAGATGGATCTGAGCCAAATATTGTCCTATCCTAACAAACCATACATCAATGGAAAGCTTATTTATTGAGCTTTCATATGTACACATCTCAGTTTTGTAAAATTAAACCTTATGACTGGTTTTGTGGTCCTGGGTCACATATGGAATCTTAAGACTCAGACATTTCAGACGATATGAATTTAGTCAAAATTATAAAACGTTTCTAAAAGAGTGTGTAATATGTAGGGATCCCGATCAGGTTTTTTTTTTTGCCCTTGAGTCCGAGTCATTTGATTTCGAGTATCTGCCGATACCGAGTCCCGATCCGATACTTCTCTTTAATACATAAAAAAAGAAAAAAGAAGAGCGAAGAAACAGATCCAGGATGTTCCTTATTTTTTATTTAATTCACCTTAATTTAACATTCAACAACTCTGTAAATAAACAGAGCACTTCTGTGAGGTAGCTTGAACAATCAAGTAATAAATTCTTCACTTCTGGACTTTAGTGCAACAGTAAATATAAAAAAAACAAATAGCACCTCAACTTAAAATACCCGGCAGGCATGTAAACAAATAAAAAAATTAAAGTGCCACAGTGTTTGCTGTGTTTCTGTGTGGAGTCACGAGGTCTTACTCTGTGCCACCGCAGAACTATAGATGTGTGTGTGTGTGTATGTGTATATATATATATATATATATATATATATATATATATATACCAGAGGTTACGTTCGACTGTTACATTGCCAGTCATTTTGACGGACATGGTCATAAAAATTCCTTATCACCCGTCATTTTAATTTTCATATTTTTATTATAACACATTTAATTGTATTTATTTTTGTTCACGTTTTAATTTGTATTATGTTGAAGAGAACAGATGAGACTGCTTAACTTTTCCTGTTCAACAGCACACCCCGCAGTGACATCAATTTGAATATATTCTCATTTTAATGAGCAATATTGATCAGTAAATCCCAGCCGATCTTTTGGTGTATGCTGTTTTCAGTTGATGACTAACAACTACATAGTGCGCCTCTCATCTAATAAATCGCAATGAAACAAAGTCTCAAATTTCAAATTCAATTTCATTAGGAAATTCAAGCAATAAATACAGTTTTGGCGCTCTTTAATGTGGCATGATAGATCATTGTCGTTTTTATTTAACTTTTTTGTTTTGTTTTAATGGTTTAATCATGAAAGGTATACAATTTAAATTATGTTAAAAGTTTAACTTAAAGGGCCTTAGAAAATGTCTTTATTTTTTTTGCAAATGTTTCTTGTACAAAAATCTAAACACTGGATGAAGTCAGTTTCAAAATTCTTGTTAATTTTTTTTTTTTTGACATATTAGTCAAATGTTTTTACAGAGGAGATTTTTTCCTCATTTCGTCACAACATAGTTCAGAAAAAAAAACAGAAAACAATATTTTTTTTTACCATTTTTGGGGGGAATGAAATGTTGTTTAAGAGCAAGCTAATTCTATATGAACAAATCCCTCTGTAAAAACCTTCAGGATAAATACAAGAATAAAATTGTAAAGTTTGGTGTGTGTAAGTGCTACTGAAGTGGAGATATATGGCTCAGTGTAGAAAAAAAAACCTCATTTAGAAATCTGTATTGTAATTGAAATCTGTTAACGCAAATAGATAAAGTGCTATAAAAGAAACGCTTAACAGTGTTTTTAGGATGTTTTCCTTCCACTAGTCTGAAAAAAGACTTTATGAAAAACCAAAAAGCCCAAAATCTCAGACTTGACAGTTGCATGAAAAAACAATGTTTTTGCCTGCAGTGTTTCCCCTTAAATATTATTTCAAAGCATTTATGCCATAAATGCAACAGCTTGGGAATACTCACATAACTGCTTTTGATTCATTCATCCAAAATGTGCCAAATTATGTGACATTCAGCATTATACTGTAAATTGCACATGGCTGTATTCATAAATGTCCAGTTATAAACACAGATAATGTGACGATGCAGACAGACAGACAGACAGGCGGAAGGGGGTTGTACAGCTCTATTTTCTGTCTTAATGGTATCATCAGGTCACTGTTGCTATGGAAACTGGCTCTCTCACAATCCTCACATAATATTCAGACCCTGGAATAAACAAGAGCTCCTTGCCTTCATATGCACACATACTGTATGATTCACATCAGAAGAATGACGTCAAAATGCTACACAATCCTGTTTATGAATAATTAGTGTCTTGGAGTGGATTTCATCTTCGAATGTAGTGAAGTCATGCTTTCTGGTGGTCTTCTGAAGATCTTTACTGGTTCTCTTGAGAAACACAGTCCAGAAGTGAACAGCCCATAATTACTAGTGGAGCATCTGCAGTTTACAATCATGCAATCCACAACCCACACACTGGAGAAACTGTGATCTTACTCACGATTTCAGACTTGTTTTCTAAAATAAATGCCTAAAAATGTTTAAATCAAAATGCATTTACTTGCAAAGTAAAATCATAGATAATAAGTCGTTTCTAAAAAAATGTATGCAAACATTTTAATTTCGCATCAGGTTTCAATTATAGAAGTATTTTTCAAAAGTTTGGGATCAGTACGATTTTTAATGCTTTTTAGGGAGACACTGCAGGCAAAAATGCTGGTTTTTCATGCACCTGCCAAGTTTGAGATTTTGGGCTTTTTGGTGTTTCATAAAGTGTTTTTTTCAGACTAGTGGAAAGAAAACATTCAAAAGCACTGGTAAGTCTTTCTTTTATGGCAGTTTATCTATTTGTGTCAATAGATTTCAATTATAGTCCATATTTTTAAAGGCTCCTACACTCAGCCATAAATCTCCACTTCAGTAGCACTTTTATTCCTGTCTATATTCTGAAGGTTTGTACAGAGGGATTTGTTTATATATAATTTGCTTGATTTTATACAACATTTTATTCCCCCAAAAATGTTTTAAAAGTAAAGCGTTTCCTGTCTGTTCTAAGTTTTTTCTGAATTATGGAGTGACACAATGAGATAAAAAAAAGTAAAAACATTTGACTCTAATATGTCAAAATAATTAAACAAGAATTCTGATTCTGACTTCATCCAGTGATTTTTGTACTAGAAATGTGTGCAAATTAGCGCATATTTAATTAAATAATGGCTCATTTGCATATTTATTTGCATATATTTTTGCATATTTCATTTGCAAATATTTTCATTTGAAAACTTGTAATACAATAAATGTTTGCGATTATCAATGTAATAAATCAGCTGGGTAAGTAAGGTGATAACCCTGTTCACCTGCAGTGTCTCGCCTTATGCTCATCAAGGCTGTGTTCATTTGATCGAAAATACTGAAAAAAAGTAATATTGTGAAATATTATTATGATGTAAAACAATGTCTTTCTATATCAATATACGCTGAAATTTAATTTATATCTGTAATTAAAGTTTTTTTTTATCTTTAATGTCACATGATTCTTCAGAAATCATTCTAATATGCTGATTTATTATCAATGTTGTAAATATTTTTTGGAAACCTGTGATACTTTTCTTCAGGATTCTTTAATCAAAAAAAGAATCAAAAATAACAGCATTTATTTAAAAATGAAGTTTGGGGTTGTTACATTTTCATTCTTAGTTTTTTAGTAGAATTCTCATTAGAAATTAATGCTTTTATTCAGCAAGGATGTGTTAAATTAATAAAAAGTGATGGCATAGATTTACATTGTTAGAAAAGATTTATATTTTGAATAAATGCTGTTCTTTTTAACTTGTTATTCAAGAAGAAGAAAAGAATATTTGGCAGCACAACTGTTTCCAACATTGATAATTCTAATAATAAATTAGCATTTTAGATTATGATGATCATGTGACACTTAAGACTGGAGTAACAGCTGATGAAAATTCAGTTTTGCATCACAGGAATAAATTATATTTTAGGGTACATTAAAATACAAAAACATTTTGTACAACATTGTAAACATTGTAATAACATTTTGCAATACTACAGTTTTTTTCTGTATTTTTGATCAAATAAAAGATACTTCTTTAAAAAGCAATGCTGATCCCACACTTTTGAGCAATATATATATATATGTGACCCTGGAGCACAAAACCAGTCTTAAGTCGCTGGGATATATTTGTAGCAATAGCCAAAAATACATTGTATGGGTCAAAATTATTGATTTTTCTTTTATGCCAAAAATCATTCGGAAATTAAGTAAAGATCATGTTCCATGAAGATTTTTTGTAAAATTCCTACTATAAACCTATCAAAATGTAATTTTTGATTAGTAATATGCATTGTTGAGAACTTAATTTGGACAACTTTAAAGGTGATTTTCTCAGTATTTTTTTTTTTTTGTACCCTTATATTCCAGATTTTCAAATAGTTGTATCTCAGCCAAATATTGTCCTATCCTAACAAACCATATATCAATAGAAAGCTTATTTGCTGAGCTTTCATATGTTGTATATATCTCAGTTTTGTAAAATTTTACCTTATGACTGGTTTTGTGGTCCAGGGTCACACACACACACACACACACACACACACACATATATATATATATATTATAACTAAATAAAAATGACATAAAATATTCAAAATTAAGTGATTTTATGTTAAAAACAAAACAAAACAAATATCCGTCAATCGCATCAGAAAAAAATAATAATTTGGTTTGTTTTTCTGACCCGATTGGGAATTTTCATAATTTATTTTCTTTTTTTTTTAAATCAAACTTTTTGAAAATAAGACATATTTTCTAATCATTCTAGACATAATCTCCAGTAAATGTATCTTGATTTAAGGATATTTAGACATTTGTACCGGAAAACAAGACAAAAATTATAAGGAAGAACATGATTTTTTGAATAGTTACGCTATGTTTGTGTGTTTTGTGTAATTGTAATAATTTGTGTGTTTTTTTTTTGTTTGTTTTTGTAGAAAGTCAGTGAGAAGGTCGGAGGAGCTGAAGGAACCAAACTGGACGATGACTTCAAAGAAATGGAAAAGGTACCGTCATACATTCGTTCGTACGTTCATTAGTATTTTGTCTTGTTTTTCATTACAAATATGTACAAATTCTTAAATCAAGATCTGTTTACCTGAGAAGGGAAGATATTTAAGATTTTAAGATTTTGCTTCCAGTGTTGTTTTCGTCAACGATGACGATGACGAAATCATTTCGTTGACGCCACTTTTTTTCATGACGATAACGAGACGATGACGAGATAAACATGGCTCGTTGATGACTAAAACATGACGAGACGTGTGTGAGTTTTCGTTGATGAGACGAGAATAGACGAAAATGTTAGTGGGTGGTCCGTCAGACGTTTAAAATGCATGACATTTCCGCTTATTGTGCATGCCAATCAAAACCTAAGAAGTATCTGACGCTATGGCAAGCCGTTTTAGCATTAAATACTCTTTGCTATACTAGTATGGCAAGCGTTTTAGCATTCCATCCTTGTTTGTCTTTTATGTCTAAAACATTCCTTCATTATTGTAATTATTGGTGAAAATAGTCGATCCGGAAGCTCACATTGTGTTGAACTATAGATCTGCTATTTTCAGAACTAATAAGTGACACTACCCAACAGCAAAATACTTACTGACCTACAATAATTTGTTAAAAGACTACTTTTTTCCCCTTTTTTTGACTAAATCTAGACTAAAACCTTTTTGACTTTTCGTCGACTAAAATTGGACTAAAACTATCACATATAGAAGTGACTAAAATTTGACTAAAACTAAGAAGCATTTTAGTCCAAAAGACTAAGACTAAGACTAAATCTAAGATGGTTGTCAAAAACAACACTGTTTGCTTCTCCAGCAAATGTATCTTGATTTGAGAATATTTAGATATTTGTACTGGAAAGATATTTATTTTTTGCTGTGTACCCTTATAAGACTGCATATTTTTATGTGTGTTATTATTGCTAAAAGTTCATTTTAAACACTACAGACAAATCCAAACCTTAAAACACACTTTAATTCATGCACTTGTGTGTGTTTGTGTGCAGAGAGTGGACATTACGAGCAGAGCGGTGCTCGACATCATGACCAAAACCACAGAATACCTGCAGCCAAACCCTGGTGAGTGTGTCTGAGTGAGTGTGTGCTAAGGGGGTGTGATAATATCTTAATTGTTGTTTTAATGATTTGTGATTTGACATTATTGAGTACAGTGGTGTAGCAAGTCAGCCCCGGCCCATATGCAAAAAAAAAATATATATATATATACAATCCCCCCTAATCATTATTGGCTCCAAATCGGTTAACTTGTAGATTGTTCTTAAGTACATAATGTTATATGAGTATTCACAAGCTGTTTTATTTCTGGTATAAATGCTTGGAAATAATATTTAATGTTTTCAAGTCCATTCATTATTTGTAGCACACAAGTCTCAGCCTATAAATTCTGTCAATTTGATGATAAAATACACACAAATAACAATAAATGTTTTAACGCTCTTTAATTTGTAGTGAGATGATTATATTCACCTCAGATCAAGCAGCATGTGAATCAATGATCTTTTCCTTTTTAATAGTTGCAGCACGAAATAAACATTTAAAAAAATTAATGCATGTTAAAAAAATTAATGCACATGATGTCTCGTGAAAATCAATCAGAGTTTGAAAAAAAAAAGTCAATAAAACATTTTGTGAATAAGTCATAATAACATAACTTTTAGTCTACCTCAGAAAAACCAAAGCCTATGAATTTGCCAACGTTGTGAGAAGCCCCTGTCTGCAGCCTGCAGATCGAGGCGGGGCTGAATCTGGGGCGGGGCTGCACGTGTCGCCCCGCCCACATGCCTTCTCATTGGTTGTAGGTAAATGAATAATGTCGAGATAACGTTACTCCCACAACTCATCTCATTGGTGGCAAAGTAATGACGTTGAGTACATTATGAAGTTAAGGGAAATGAAATAGTAGATAAAATAGCAAAGGAAGTTACTAAAAATAATCAAATTGATTTTACAGTTATTATTAGAGGAACAAAAATTATTATTCAAAGTAAATTAAAGAAACAATGGCAACAACAATGGGAAGAAAATAGGAAAGGACGATGGTTTCATAAGATTCAAAGGAGAGTGGGAGAAATAAGGTGTACAGAGAGGAATAGGCGAGAAGAGACAATAATATCAAGGCTTCGGTTTGGACACACGGGATTAAATGAAACATTACTGAAAATAGGTAAACATGGCACAGGGAAATGTGAATATTGCCGGCATGAAGAAAGAGTGGAACACCTCATATTAGAGTGCAGGAAATATGAAACTGAAAGAAGACAATTGACTTATAGCGTAATATGGAATTACCCAATATAACCAAAAGATGGAAGCACAGGATTATTTATTATGCAGCTGCCTTTTAAATTCCCTACATTTTTCGAGACGTCTTGCTTTTCGATTAATTATAAAATTACTAGAATAATAAATTGTAGTACTTTTACCGTTCTTAAGTATATATTATAGGAAGTGCAGAAAATCATTAAGCTCACACACAAACAGCCTATAAGGGTAAATTATTTAAATACTAATATATAGTTCACTACAAATACATTAAATAATTATGGTATAATAATTAAATAATGCAGTCAATGTGAATCGATAGGAATATTAAATATTTTATAAAATTTAATAACATCTTTTAAGTTTTATCTTGAACTATAAAATCTATTGATCTATTAACCATACTTGTTCCCGCTGTAGTTTTGTTACTCTAAATTTAGTCTGAATCATTTAAGCTCTTTTTTGCCATCAGCTTGTCAGATGTTTGGTCCAGTTATTACTGTCAATCGTAGCAATGAATCGCGCATATTTAGCCGAATTAGGCTACTCTATTTTTTTAAACTGGCATCTGTCATTCTTGAAACGGTATACATAGACGTTTGATCCTCTTAGACAAACAACACTTTTCTTCGATTGTGAATGGATTATGTAGAGAAAACGAACAAAGTACGCTCATATTACGGCACAGTACGTTGACCAGAAATGCCTTAGCTGGCTTGACTAAACAAGGAAGTAATCCGATATGGTAAATTAATAGCGAAATTAGAAGAAATTAAAATATGTTTCAATTTAGTAGATATACTTTGGGAAGGGTCAACAGATGGTTATAGGGTGTTATTTCAATTTCTTACAGAAATTAATGTATTTGAGCACAGAGGACTCAGACTGCTGTTTCGCATGTCACTAAGATCGGGAGTGAGAATCAGAAATAACTGTGAACATTATTATCTTAAATAAATAACAGTGAAATTAATTTATGTGTCGACATAATTCATTCATGTGTCATAAATGTTTGTAATAAACAACTCTGATGTTTAACAACACTTTTCTATTTATTAATTTAATAACATAAGGATAGTGGACACTCTTGCTGATAATTTTCCACATTTATGTATCTTATTAACAATTAAGACAATAATTTTAAAAAAGCTGTAAATAAACACCACTGGTTAACATTGCACAACATGCTTGTAAATGTATGTAACCTTGGACCACAAACCAGTCATAAGCGTACGTTTTAATTGAGATTTGTACACATCTGAAAGCTGAATAAATAAGCAAAGGATTCAGCGTTTATACTAAACGTAATCCATTTCACTAACCAATGAGATGAGTTGTGGGAGGGATGTTGCGTCGACGTCATTAATTTACCTACTACCAATGAGAAGGCACGTGGGCGGGGCGACACGTGCAGCCCCACCCCAGATTCAGCCCCGCCTCGATCTGCAGGCTGCAGACAGGTGCACTTGAACGTTGTTTTCTTTTTTTCATAAATCAGCCAGTTAACTGACTTGAAGCCGACTTTTTTATTGCTGTTTTTCATGTTAAATATGAAGACAGGTTGGATGCCACAGTCCTTTTAAATATTGTTTTTGGGTGGAGTAGGTGGAATTTTCACATTAACTTTATGCAATATAACACGATTTTATTACATGAATTCTTACGTTTTAAAGTAGTAATTTAAAGCATTTTATAAATATATTTTTAATGTCTGTGAGGCAAATATACGCTGAGTTTCAGATCATTTTTGTGAAGCGCTCCTCCTCAAGACAGAGACGGCAGAAAGCGCATGTTTGTTTTCTTTAGCTGTTTTACAAAAGCACAACGTTTTGTTGATATTGTGAGTGCACACAGATAAAAGTAGACCTTTTGCAGTTCCAATTGAAGTATTACTCTTACCTTTATGAGCAAAAATGATGGAGTATTTTAGGTTTCCACTGTTATTAAGAAAAAATGCAAGTGATCGTGCTGGAGCTTCCATGTCCCGCAAAGCGCGCTTTAGCTTTCACTCTCCACACAAATTATTGGATAAGAGTCTAACAGCGCAAATTTATCTAGGTTAAATGTTTAAATTAATATTGCAAAATGCATCAAGTGTTTTATGTCTCTAGATTTTATTTTAGGCAAGTTGTGTTGATTTGAGAAGGCTAAATTGATCAAACATGCTCAACTCATTGCCGCTGGCCGCTTGGTCGTTATTTAAAAAAATAAAAGCTTGAATTTAACAAACATAAAATGTTCCAAACTAACTTAAAGAAACAAAATGAAACATTCTGTTGCGTTTTTTCCTTTACAAATCAGCATGACTACAAACAACAGTTCAATAAACAAGACTACTGTTTTAGAGAGCATATTTTCAGTTTTTGCACTATTTCGCCAACAAAAATCATTTCAAACACAGCCATAGTATTGTTTTGCACCTCTGAGCAACATGATGGTGCTTCGTTTCTGAATGAATCAAGCGTTTAAACGATTCGGTTCAATTGCAATGACTCACTTATTAACAGCACTTTTCTGCCATCTACTGGTGGTTTTAATTTCACCTTTAAAGTACCTTTTTAATTTTTTAAATAATTTCAAATATCCGTATTCAACGTTTTTTGTTTAAAAAAACAAAACAAACATTATTTATGCATTTGTAACTGCAGGTTAAAGCATTCCATGTCCCTCTAAGCTGCATTCACACATGTAAACATATAGTATATAATCTAAATGCCACATATGCAACATCTGCAAAAATGAATTTTGCTGATACTGATTTAATTTGTTTGGTAACAGCCTAAATGTATTATTATTATTATAACTGACTGATTAAATGTAAGAATTTGACTCAAAAGATGATGCACACTTTTCGAAAAAATATAAAAATGCCCATAAAGGGTAAAAATCAATTTAAATATATTGGAAAAGAATAATGTCTATCACTGCTGTGAACTGACCACACAGAATATGAAGAATATCAAAAACTTTAGGAGTCAGCACGGCATTCCGTAAGCACAGCAAAATCCTCTAATTATCATTATCGATAAAATTCCAAAAAATATCAAGATATTATTTTTGATCAATATCGCACGCTCCTAGTGTGTGCATGTTTGGGTCCGCAGCTCTTCTAAATGTGAATGTGTGTGTGTTTGTGTTTCAGCATCCAGGGCCCGTCTGAGTATGATCAACACCATGTCTAAGATCCGGGGTCAGGAGAAGGGTCCAGGTTACCCTCAGGCTGAGACGGTGCTTGGAGACACCATGCAGAAGTTCGGTCGTGAGCTCGGAGAAGAGTCCAGCTTTGGTAACACACACACTCACATACACACGTTTTTGCTGTAGTTACAAAGTTTTTACCTACAAGTTTCTACTATATCACTATTTTTGCACTGCAACTGCAATAAAAGAACACAGCAAATCAGCATATTAGAATGATTTCTGATTCTGAAGGATCACGTGACACTGGAGACTGGAGTAATGATGCTGAATATTCATGCCCTGTGGCGAGTTACCTCCAGGGGCATTTTTGTGAAGAGCTCCTGTTTAACACCAAGACATCAGGAAGCTTTTGTTGATATAGTGAATGCACACAAATAAAAGGAGACCCTTTATCGATCCGGACTATATGTGACCCTGGACCACAAAACCAGTCATAAGGTTAAATTTTACAAAACTGAGATATATACACCATATGAAAGCTCAATAAATAAGCTTTCTATTGATGTATGGTTTGTTAGGATAGGACAATATTTGGCCGAGATACATCTATTTGAAAATCTGAAATCTGAGGATGCAAAAAATCGAAATACTGAGAAAATCACCTTTAAAGTTGTCCAAATTAAGTTCTTAACAATGCATATTACTAATCAAAAATTACATTTTGACAGGTTTACAGTAGGAATTTTACAAAAAATCTTCATGGAACATCATCTTTACTTAATTTCCTAATGATTTTTGACATAAAAGAAAAAACAATAATTTTGACCCATGCAATGTATTTTTGGCTATTGCTACAAATATACCCCAGTGACTTAAGACTGCTTTTGTGGTCCAGGGTAACATATACTACTCTTACTTTTATGAGCAAAGATGACAGCGTATATTTTAAGTTGTTTTCAGATCGCGTTGGCGCCTCCATGTGCTGCAAAGCAAACTTTAGCTTCCACTCTCCACAAAACGATTGGATTTGTGCCTAATAGCGCACATTTATCTAGGTTAAATGTTTAAACTAACATTGTGAAATGCTTGAACTTGAAGATTATAATTTTGGCAAGTTGTGATGATTTGAGAAGGCTGAATTGATCATACGTAGTCTATGATCAGCTCACTATCTTCTGGCCGCTTGGTCGTTATTTTCAAAAAATAAAAACTTGAATTTAGCAAACACAAAAAAATGCATTTTTTTTTTTGAGCTCTCTCGGCCACCATTAATTTCTTTTTTCTTTCATTCTTTCCTTCCTTCATTCTGTCTTTCTTTCAGGCATGCATGACTTTTAATTTCAACCTAGAGAAGTTCTAATAACAATTTTGTGTACACTTGTGTAAATTTGTCTATATCTCACCAAAACAAACAAATCCCTGTGTGTTCAAAAATACTTGGCAATAATCACATTCTGCTAAATAGTATCTTTTCTGATACCCTTCACACAAAGAAAGAAGCTCATATATTGATTCAAATACAAAAACGTAAATTTAGCAACAAAAAAAAAAAAAAAAAATTTGCAGGTGTTTTTTTTTTTTTTTTTTTTTTTTTTTAGCTCTCCCGGCCACCATAGATATCTGTCATTTCTTTATTTTTCTTTCTTTCTTTCTGTCTTTCTTTCAAGCATGCATGATTTTTAACTTAAACCTAGAGAAGATGGACAGTTTTTATAGCAATTTTGTGTACGCATGTGTAAATTTGTCTATATCTGTGCACTGGAATCTTCTTCTCTCACCAAAACAAATCCCTGTGCGTTCAAAAATACTTGATACCCTTGATACTTTCTGATACCCTTCACACAAGGAAAGAAAGGCATATATTGGTTCAAATATAAAAACATAAAATTTAGCAATCAAAAAAAAAAAAAAAAAAAAAAAAGCATGATTTTTAATTGCAACCTAGAGGAGATGGACTGTTATAATAACAATTTTATGTACACGTGCAAATTTGTTCATGCAAATTTGTCTATATCTGTGCACTGAAAACTACTTCTCTCAAATAGTACTTTTTCTGATACCCTTCTCACAAAGAAAGAAGCTCATATATTGGTTCAAATAAATGTGATTTGAAACAGAATGGAACAATGGTTCAATAAGAGGTTTGCGGAGAGCGATATATTCACAAGGCCTTATAGTAACAGGAGTGTCTGGGAGCCTTCATAGATGAAGATCCTTGTCTAAGAGGCCTTGTATAGGTTATATGGGACTAATATATTAAACATAAATAAACATTTGTTTTCATTGTTGGGTTTTGTGTACCAAACTGGATGGCGCAACCTTGAAGTTGTTTGTTGTTCATCTGTGTGTCTCAGGTTTGGCTCTGATGGACGCCGGAGAATCCATGCGTGAGCTCGGTGAGGTGAAAGATGCTTTAGATATAACCGTCAAACAGAACTTCATAGACCCGCTGCAGAACCTGCACGACAAAGATCTCAAAGAGATTCAGGTGAGAGACTGAGATAGTTTGGGTTTTTCTGTGAGAGAGCTGAACGCTGACAGACAGACGCGTGTAAATGTCCGTCTTCCTCCCGCAGCACCATCTGAAGAAGATGGAAGGGCGCCGTCTGGACTTCGATTATAAGAAGAAGCGTCAGGGAAAAGTGACGGACGACGAGATCAAACAGGCGCTGGAGAAATTCGACGAGTCTAAAGAGATCGCGGAGCAGAGCATGTTTAACCTGCTGGAGAACGACGTACGGTGTTTTACTAACTACACTGTAAAAAAACAATTTGCTGAGTCAACTTAAAATTATTTGTTACCCTGCCTTAAAATTTTAAGTTCAGTCACCTCAAAAAAATGTTTAGTCAACTTAAATCAGCGGTTCTCAATTCCAGTCCTCTGCATATTTTGCATGTCTCTCTTAGTTAACACACCTGATTCAGATAACCAGCTCGTTAGAAGTGAGCTCTGTGCAGGAACCGTGTTCCGATTGACATGGTCCCTGCACAGTGTTCATTGTTCCCTACTCCCTGAGCGAGGAAATCTGTTTACTACACTTCGAAACATTCATTCACAAATTTGCGCTATGCCACCGCATGCAGCGTCTTCACACACAGATATAACTTACTAGAAGAGTGTGAAGTGTGACATAAATGCATCTGTAAATAAATAAATTTAAATTCATGTCTTGCACACTTTAATGACCTTCAGATGGAACATATACGCTCGCTTTGAACTAATGAATAATGGCGAAATACCCTGTGATGTCCACTTCGAAGTGCAGTAACGTTGGAATAGAACAAACGTCTGAAGCGATACGTGAAACACACAAAATGTGCAGAGCGGTGGGGCACGAGGACTGGAATTGAGAACCGCTGACTTAAATGGTGAGTTTTACTAAACAACTTAGATTATTTGAGGTGATTTAACTTATATACTTGATTTCAAACAAACCAAATGTTTTGTTTAGTCAACTCCAATATCTAAGTTGCCACTTAGTACAACTTAACATTTCAAGTTGACTAAACTTTTTTGAGTCGACTGAAAATTTTTTAGGGCAGTGGGGTAACAAATTATTTTAAGTTGACTCAACAAATTGTGTTTTTTTTTTTTTTTTTTACAGTGTACCACTTGCATTAGTAATACAGTATAGAACAGGGCATATTTAGAAAATGCAAATGCAACAAAAAAACTAAAAAATCTTTCAAATATATTGTTTTTTTGCTCTTTCATTCCAAATTGCAGATCTAAATTTAAGTTGAAGCCTATATTATTTTGGTATACAGCACTGCACATTTTGGCAAATGTAAGTTATCCAGGAGTTTACATATTGTGCATGGTACATACCATTGATATGCTATAATAGCTTTTAATTAACATTTTGAACTTTAAAATTGTATATTTTTAATTTTGACAAAAACTAATAAAAACAACAAATAAACTAAAACATTTGTACTATAAAAAAAACAGTTGAAAACAGTTTTTATTAATTTTGTGTATGTTGTTTTAATTAGTTTTTTATGTTTATATTGTTTTAATTAGTTTTTTTCTGTGTTAGTTACTTTAATACAGCAGAATAAACTAATCAAAATTAAGAAAAAAAGTTTCTGTTTTTTATATTTTGTTTAATTTTAGTTCATGTTTATTTTATTTCAAATAACAAAAACTCTTTTTATTTTTTTTTATTTGTGTGTGTGTGTATCTGTGTAGATCGAGCAGGTGAGTCAGCTGTCGGCTCTGGTTCAGGCTCAGGTGGAGTATCATCAGCAGGCTGCTGAGATCCTGCAGCAGCTCTCCAGCAAGATAGAAGACAGGTCAGATGCTCCAAACTATCATGCACCTAGGTTCTTCACATGACACATACTGTACATCCACTGGGAAAGATACATTAAACAACACTTTAGTTTTTGAGATTTACCGGATACACGTTTCTAAAATAAAATTAAATTGTCTTTAAAATATAATTACATGCCAATAAATATTAAAGTGTTATTTTTGCATTTTACAATGGAGATTAATGAGACACTATTCTTGAATTATTATGTTTTGTTAAATTAAAATTTGTGTGTGTGTGTTACAGGATAAAGGATATGTCCATCAAACCCCGGAAGGAGTACACCCCCAAACCCCGCATGGAGCTTCAACTGCCCAGTGAGAATTACAACGGAGGAATAAACTCTGCAAAATCACCTGCACGCTCACCAGGTACAAACACACACACACACACACACACACACACACACACACAAACACACACAACAAACATGCAGACAATCACACAAAAAAAGATGTGTGCAATTTATATTTCATCCCCAAAATCAAAATAAAAAGTACAAATAACTTCTGTCAGAATAGTTGTCTACATTAAACTGTTTTCAAAGTTATGTTTCACAAAAACATACTATTTTAGTCTTTCTATTTAAGAATTTTAAGTTTCATTTTTATGTTTCTTGCTATTTCTTTGTAACTATTTGTAAAATATACTACCAATTTCTGAGTGTAAGTTGTTTCAAAGTAAATCCTACAGGATTTTTTTCAATGTACAACTATAACAATAACAACACAGAGTCATTGGAATCACTTCCAGAGCAATGTCCAGAACAGAAATCTGAAGTTGGGTTTCAAATTCTAATGTTTTTTTTAATTGTGGATTTCTCTTATTATTACCCCATAAATTAGTAAATAATGTCAACAGACAGAAAACAAATACATTTTTACTATGTTTTTAGGAATAAAATGTTAATAAAACTTCAGACTATAGAGAGGAATAAAACTATAAACTTTGGTGTAAGTGCTGCTGAAGTGGAGAAACAAACTCACAGCCTTTAGAAATAAAATGTTGTAAAAATCAGTGTGAATGAAATATGAACAAACCCCTCAGTAAAAACCTTCAGACTATAGAGAAAAATAAAACTGTAAGTTTTGGTGTATGTAAGTGCTACTGAAGTGGAGAAACAAACTCACAGCTTTTAAATATATGCATTTTCGCCATGTTTTTAGAAATAAAATGTAAAAATCAGTGTGAATGAAATATGAACAAACCCCTCAGTAAAAACCTTCAGACTATAGAGAGGATTAAAACTGTAAGTTTTGGTGTTTGTAAGTGTTGCTGAAGTGGAGAAACAAACGCACAGCTTTTAAATATATTCATTTTCGCCATGTTTTTAGAAATAAAATGATGTAAATATCAGTGAGAATGAAATATGAACAAACCCCTCAGTAAAAACCTTCAGAATATAGAGAGGAATATAACTGTAAGTTTTGGTGTTTGTAAGTGCTGCTGAAATGGAGAAAAAACTTTTAAAGATATGTATTGAAATTGAAACCTACAGACGCAAATAGATGAAGTGCAGTAAAATAAACACTTAGGTGTGTATTTTGCATTTTTTCTTTCTATCAGTCTGAAACAATACAACTAGGTATTTTGGCTTTCTTCTTTGCAAATGTACATTCTGTAAAATGTTTTAGTTTAATGAAACTGTTTTCACTACTATAACTATAACTATAACACTACTAACTTTTAGTTTAAATATAGTTCTTGTTTCCATTAATGATGATAACCTATTACATGATATTAACACATTACACTAACTAGCTTTTAAAGAGCTTTCGTTCTGTCTGTCACTCAGCTCCGTTGGATCAGCCATGCTGTCGCGCGCTCTACGACTTCGAGCCGGAGAATGAGGGTGAGCTTGGCTTCAAGGAGGGCGACATCATCACCTTGACCAATCAGATCGACGACAACTGGTACGAGGGCATGATCCACGGCCAGTCAGGGTTCTTCCCCATCAATTATGTGGACATCCTGGTGCCTCTGCCTCACTAGGCTCCGCCCACCCCCGCTGTTGCCTAGCAACCCAACAGCCGCCTTTATTGTGCATCTGTGCTACAGCTTCACTTCCTGTTCCTGTCGATCAGTGACTCAGAGGATTATCATGATGATGATGATGATGATGATGATGATGATGATGATGAGGATTATAGACATTACAGAGTCCCGTCTGAGTGGAGAAACAGTTCATGTGCTCAGTGTGAGTGTTTGCGCTCGTGGACTCGTGGTTTACGGTGAATCATGAGTCTGTGTATATTGTTTTTCTCGTGTTTCAGATTATTTATTTGTACTTCGCCTTGATTGACGTAAGGGAACTAGCGCTTTACTCTTCTGATAAACCTCACTTAGTCCAGCTCTATCCCAGCATGCTTATAAGAAAGTTCTGGATGTCCAGATGTGTGTTTGATTGCGTCACCGCTCTCTGTTTATCACACATTAAATCTTTTTCTCCTAGCTAAGCTGCAAACAACAAAAAGTTGTTCTGATTTAAATTTTATTGCTTGCTGATGCATTTTGGCTTTGGCTCAGAACAGAAATGTTGCTCCTGCACTGCAAAAGTGATGTTTTATCTTTATTTCCAGTACAGGTATATTAATATTCTTAAATTAAGATACATAAATTACTTAAAATATTATATCTTGTTTTCTGCAAAAAATCGGAGGCGAACAGTAGTAAAGTATTTTTACTTTACTCAAGTAAATTGAAAAAAGTATGTGTAGTTTATGAGTGTTTTTCTTTGGAAAAGTTTACTTCACTACATTCCAAAGCATAATGTCATACTTTTTACTGCACTGCATACTTCATAAATAAAAGTTGTTGTTTGTTTTACTTTTAATACTTAAGAACATTAAAAATGTAGTACTTTCTTGTACTTAAGTAAATCTTTGAATTACTTTTACTTAAGTAAAAGTAAGGAAGTACTAGATTTCTAATCTGATGAAGTATTAAATAATATTTCATATGAAATGTAGTGCAGTAAAAAGTACAATATTATGCTTTGGAATGTTGTGAAGTAAACTCACAGCTTTTAAATATATGCATTTTCGCCATGTTTTTAGGAATAAAATGTTGTAAAAATCAGTGTGAATGAAATATAAACAAACCCTTTAGTAAAATCCTTCAGAGTATAGAGAGGAATAAAACTGTAAGTTTTGGTGTATGCAAGTAATGCTGAACTGGAGAAACAAACTAATAGCTTTTAAATATATGCATTTTCACCATGTTTTTAGGAATAAAATGTTGTAAAAATCAGTGTGAATGAAATAATAACAAACCCTTCAGTAAAAACCTTCAGAATATAGAGAGGAATAAAACTGTAAGTTTTGGTGTTTGTAAGTGTTGCTGAAGTGGAGATAAAACTGTAACTGTAACTGTAAGCAAAAAACGAAGTACTGGAGAAAAAAAACAAAGTGCTAGAGTTTTAATCTAATTAAGTATTAAATATTTCATATGAAACGTAGTGCAGTAAAAAGTACAATATTATGCTTTTGAATGTTGTGAAGTAAAGATTTCTAAAGAAAAACACTCAAGTGCAGATTTTTTTTAAGCAAAACAAAAAAATTTTATCAATTTCTCATTAAACAAGACCTCATATTTTAAGTCACTCTCAAGTAAATATATTTTAGATATTTATAATGAAAGACAAAAATAGGGTAACACTTCACAATAAAGTCCTATTAGTTAATTTTTCTTAACTAACATTAACTAACAATAAAAAATATATTTATTAATCTTTGTTACTAAAAGTACAACTGTTCATTGTTAGTTCACTTAGCTCAGGTCCATTCAGTTATATTACCAGATGCAACTTTGTATTAGTAAATGTTGAAATTCACATTACATGAGATTAATAAGTGCTTTTTAATTATTTTTCATTGTTAGTTCATGTTAATGGAATATTGCTGTGTTACCCCAAAATACTTAGAAAATCATTTTTGCTGTGTGGTTGGGAAACTTTCTTGTTTTTGCTTGTTTAAGAACTACTTCTTGTTTATAATTTACAGTGAAATATGAAAATGCAATAAGGATATTGAACACAAAGCACACACACGTCGACATGACGTATTTTAGAGCATGGTAGCTGGTTTGTTATTGGTCCAAAGTGGTCAACCAGCCCTAAACCAGGATAGTCTTGAGCTAACAGTCCAACTGATAAACCTTCTAGACTAGCAAATGTCCAGCATTGTGCAGCCATCATAAGCTAGTTAAACTGGGTTTTCCTTGAAGGTTTCTTCTCAGCCTGATGGTAGATGTTTCCTAAAGTCTTATTTTTGAAAGTGGTATTTCCACAAATGCCAAGATTGTGTTACCGGAGTGTGCTGGTTATTGTGTGTGTGATTGTTTCCATGTAGAATATAATGCTAGTTACTACCGTAGTGTTAGTGGTTAGTTGTTAGTGCCGTGATGTTTGTAAGCACATGTGGTTTGAGAAGGACTATTTTTAATGTTAAAATGATGGATTGATTGCAGCTGATAAACATATATAGCTTCTAACAGACTGAAGTGTAGCAGCATTTGTTGTTTTAATGGTTGATGGACCATGTTCTTCAGCACAGCTTGCGCTGTGTGTCGTTTGATGCCTTCAATGCGATCGGCCTTCGATTGAAACCCGTGCCGTACGTCGACCGTTGCCTGCGGCCGGACCAATGACTATGGAGGCCATTTACGCCATGGAATATTAAAAATTTAAAACAGGTAAATGGATATTTTATCTCACAGTTGTGACTTTTTACTCACAATTGCTAGTTTATAGCTAGCACTTTTCACAATTCTTTTTTCTCAGAATTGTACGTTTATTTACATCTCACAATTCTTTTTATTTTGGCACTGAATAAAAAAAAAGTATCTTGCAATTCTAACTTTTTTCATGAAAATTGCGTTTTTGTATTTATTTATTTTTTTTTTTTTTTAGAAATCCAAGTTTACATTGTGATTCTAACTTCTCTTGAATTTTTTTAAAAAATGTAATGATTTATCTCACAAATATGACTTTTTACAATTTCTCACAATTGCACGTTTGCAATTTTGATTACATTTTTTCTTAGATTTTTACAATCTTACGATTTTTTTCACTTTCATTTCAGAAAACATTTCAAGTTTTCAACTTGTGATTCTGACTTTTTTCCTTTGCATTCACATCTTAATTTTTCATTTTTTGCCACGGACTTTAAAAAAATTTTGTTTATATGATTTATCTCACAACTCTGACTTTTTTCCTTCAGAATTTTGAGTTTACAACTCACAATTGGAATTTTTTACTTAGAAATCTGAGTTTACGTTTCGCAATTCTGACTTCCTTCTTGGAATTTGTATTCCCAATTCAGAATTTTTTCCCCACTCAAAATTCAGTTTACAGCTTGCAATTACGTTTTTTTCATCATTTAATTAAAAACACTAATTGTGACACTTTTTTTATCACAATTCTGACTTTTTTCTTAATTATAATTATCTGACTTTTTCTTGGGAATTTTGAGTTTACATCTCACAATTCTTTTTGTTTTTGCCACTGAATTTTAAAAAAGGTAGTTGCAACTATTCTGACTTTTTTCACAATTCTTTTTTTTTTCTAAAATTAAGTGTACAACTTGTAATTGTAAAATTTTTTCCTCAGAAATCCGAGATTACAACTTGTGATTCTGACTTTTTTTCTTGAAATTTTGCGTTCACATCTCTCAATTTTTCATTTTTTGCCACAGACTTTAAAAAAATTTAGTTGATATGATTTTTCTCACAATTCTGACTTTTTCAACTCATAATTGGATCTCTTATTCCTCAGAAATCTGAATTACATTTCGCAATTCTGACTTCCTTTTTGGAATTTGGACTTTTTTGGAATTTTTAGTTTAAATCTCACAATTCTGAAATTTTTTCCCCTCAAAATTCTGAGCTTACAACTTGTTCTGTTTTTTTTTTTTTTTTTTTGGCAATTTTGGGTTTACATCTCTCAGTTTTTCATTTTTTGCCACAGACTTAAAAAAAATTGTTTATATGATTTATCTCACAATTCTGACTTTTTTCCTTCAGAATATTGAGTTTATAACTCATAATTGGAACTTTTTTCCCTCAGAAATCTCAGTTTACATTTCGCAATTCTGACTTCTTGGAATTTTTAGTTTATATCTCTCTGAATTCATTTTTTTTTTTGTCGTTTTTGCCACTGAATTAAAGAAAAAAGATAGTTGCGACAAATTATCTTGCAATTCTGACTTTTTTCACAATTCTTTTTTTCTTTTCTTTTTTTCTTTTTTTTTTGGAATCTATGTTTACAACTTGTGATTCAGACTTTTTTCTTAGGATTTTGCGTTTACATCTGTCGATTTTTCATTTTAATTTTTTTTAGTTGTTACAATTTATCTCGCAATTCCTCCAGAATGAGTTTACAACTCATAATTGGAACTTTTTTCCTCAGGAATCTGAATTTACATTTTGCAATTCTGACTTCCTTTTTGGAATTTTTAGTATATATCTTACAATTCTGACTTTTTCCGTCAAAAACTTGAGTTTTGCGGTTCTTTGCAGTTTTTTTTAGCATGGAATAAAAAAACGTAATTGTGACACTTTTTATCACAATTCTGACTTTTCTTCAGAATTTTGGCCTTTTTTCCTCATAACGGAAAACTTGCAATTACCATTTTTACGTTTTTATTCCGTGGTGTCAAAAACCTTTCATAATTGTTGATTTAGTAACGTAGCAGGGAGTTTCTTCTTTTTGTCATGATTTTATTCAGAGCTGGTAGCTGAAGAAACGCATCTGTTCTGGAGGACAGCAGATTTCTTTATGTGAGCGTGTGTGTTTTGTGCCATCTGTTCTCCTTCACACATGTCTGAATCGGGTGCGACGCTAGAACCAATGCATCACGTCTCCTTCACGGTCATTGAGGTTTTGTCCTAAACAGCTGTGAACACAAGTGACACACCTCAAATTTGTTTGTTTTGATTTCTGGTGTGTTGTGCTGTGTAGCTCCGCCCACACGCCTTCACCTGTGCTCTGATTGGCTGCGATCATTTCGCCTCAAATATGCGTCTCACATGGTTTGGTGAATCTTATGAAACCTGTGAAGAACATCAAGTCCAGATCATATTTCACCCCAATTATATTTGACCTTTTTTTTAGAGAAATAATGCGCATTCATTTTTGCAGTGTCATTATTTTTATGACAATTAAACATGTTTACAATTCTGAAAATATGAGTTCTACTCTAATGCTAACAAGTTATTGTCAGTTGTGAAGTATGTTTGTAAAGTACAAATTAAATGTATGTCATTGATTATTTATTTATTTATTTATTTGTTTATTTATGTTTATATGATAGCCAAACCTCTTTAGGATTGTATATACAAAAATATATACAGGTCCTTCTCAAAAAATTAGCATATTGTGATAAAGTTCATTATTTTCTGTAATGTACTGATAAACATTAGACTTTCATATATTTTAGATTCATTACACACAACTGAAGTAGTTCAAGCCTTTTATTGTTTTAATATTGATGATTTTGGCATACAGCTCATGAAAACCCAAAATTCCTATCTCAAAAAACTAGCATATCATGAAAAGGTTCTCTAAACGAGCTATTAACCTAATCATCTGAATCAACTAATTAACTCTAAACACCTGCAAAAGATTCCTGAGGCTTTTAAAAACTCCCAGCCTGGTTCATTACTCAAAACCGCAATCATGGGTAAGGCTGCCGACCTGACTGCTGTCCAGAAGGCCATCACTGACACCCTCGAGCAAGAGGGTAAGACACAGAAAGAAATTTCTGAACGAATAGGCTGTTCCCAGAGTGCTGCATCAAGGCACCTCAGTGGGAAGTCTGTGGGAAGGAAAAAGTGTGGCAGAAAACGCTGCACAACGAGAAGAGGTGACCGGACCCTGAGGAAGATTGTGGAGAAGGACCGATTCCAGACCTTGGGGGACCTGCGGAAGCAGTGGACTGAGTCTGGAGTAGAAACATCCCCAGGTCAAGCCACTTTTGAACCAGAAACAGCGGCAGAAGCGCCTGACCTGGGCTACAGAGAAGCAGCACTGGACTGTTGCTCAGTGGTCCAAAGTACTTTTTTCGGATGAAAGCAAATTTTGCATGTCATTCGGAAATCAAGGTGCCAGAGTCTGGAGGAAGACTGGGGAGAGGGAAATGCCAAAATGCCTGAAGTCCAGTGTCAAGTACCCACAGTCAGTGATGGTCTGGGGTGCCATGTCAGCTGCTGGTGTTGGTCCACTGTGTTTTATCAAGGGCAGGGTCAATGCAGCTAGCTATCAGGAGATTTTGGAGCACTTCATGCTTCCATCTGCTGAAAAGCTTTATGGAGATGAAGATTTCATTTTTCAGCACGACCTGGCACCTGCTCACAGTGCCAAAACCACTGGTAAATGGTTTACTGACCATGGTATTACTGTGCTCAATTGGCCTGCCAACTCTCCTGACCTGAACCCCATAGAGAATCTGTGGGATATTGTGAAGAGAAAGTTGAGAGACGCAAGACCCAACACTCTGGATGAGCTTAAGGCCGCTATCGAAGCATCCTGGGCCTCCATAACCCCTCAGCAGTGCCACAGGCTGATTGCCTCCATGCCACGCCGCATTGAAGCAGTCATTTCTGCAAAAGGATTCCCGACCAAGTATTGAGTGCATAACTGAACAATTATTTGAAGGTTGACTTTTTTTTGTATTAAAAACACTTTTCTTTTATTGGTCGGATGAAATATGCTAATTTTTTTAGATAGGAATTTTGGGTTTTCATGAGCTGTATGCCAAAATCATCAATATTAAAACAATAAAAGGCTTGAACTTCTTCAGTTGTGTGTAATGAATCTAAAATATATGAAAGTCTAATGTTAATCAGTACATTACAGAAAATAATGAACTTTATCACAATATGCTAATTTTTTGAGAAGGACCCTGTATATGAAGTTAAAGATATAATGAAAACATATAATTCTTACAGAAAAAAAAATATGTGTTCATGTTTCCCTGATGATAGTTAGCTAAATAAAATATTTAAGATTTTTATGATTGATTATTAGTAATATAATTTTTTTTAATTAAATTTATTCTATAAATTAATTAATTTTTAATCATTCTTAGGATTGTTTTTTTAGTTTTTAAAATAATTTATTTGCATTTTACATTTTTATGATTATTGGCTTTTTATTAATTTATCACTGTGATTTTTTTTAAAGGTGAAATTACTGTTAATCTTTTTAATTGTCATGAAAGTGGAGTTGATTTTATCAATTTGATGATGCTTTACTGTAATAGTGAGATCTAAGCTGGGTGTTTCTTTGCAGGATTCATGAGGTTCATGCTTTCTAATGGATCTAATGGTTAAATCAGTGTTATTATTGATAGTATTATGACAGATTTCCAGTCAGTCACATCTGATATGGGCAATAACTCTGAAATCTCACTCTTTGAGCTCTATATGAATATATATACATACATACATATATATAAATATAATGTAAATGTGTGTTTGAATCGGTATAAACACTTGAATCATCGCTTCATGTGTGTGTGTGTGTGTGTGTGTGTGTGTGTGTGTGTGAAAGCGTGAGTGAATCCATGTGTGTTTTGCACGTGATTTTACAAAGATTCACTCTTTTGAATCAGTTATGATGGTGTACGTTTGTATTTATTTTGCTCTTTTCCTGTGCTGGATGACAAACCTGTACCGCTTGATGTGAGAATATAATGAGAATAAACACAATGTCACTGCGGCGGCTCATGACTCTTTCTCTTGGAAATGATTGGCTCTTTTCAGGCGTGGTTTTGTGAGTGGGCTTGCTGTGCTTCTGCTGTAGAAACATCATCAACCAGAGACGAGCCAGACGAACCTCAGATGTAAGTCACACTTCACTTTTGTCTTTCTGTGTCACTGTTGCCTCATTCATTCTAAAAGAAACCAATTTAAAAATATTTAACAGAAAATTCTTATTATTAGACATTTAAAAAAGAAGTTGTTTAATGTTAAAATGTCATATCTCCAGTAACAAATGACCTCAACTTTCATTTTTGGTTCCTAAAGAAGCTTTTAGTTGTCAGTTCTTAAAAGAATCTTTTATTTCCCTTCTAATTCTAAAGAACCATTTTTTCATTAATAAAGAAAGTTTTGTGGAAGGCAAAGATTCCATGAACGTTAAATATTCTTTATAGAACAAAAGATACCAATAAACTAAATATGTGACCCTGGACCACAAAACCAGTCTTAAGTCGCTGGGGTATGTTTGTAGCAATAGCCAAAAATACATTGTATGGGTCAAAATTATTGATTTTTCTTTTATGCCAAAAATAATTAGAAAATTAAGTAAACATCATGTTCCATTAAGATTTTTTTTGTAAAATTCCTACTATAAATATATCAAAATGTAATTTTTGATTAGTAAAATGCATTGATAAGAACTGAATTTGGACAACTTTAAAGGTGATTTTCTCAGTCTTTAGATTTTTTGCATCCTCAGATTCCAGATTTTCAAATAGATGTATCTCGGGAAAATATTGTCCTATCCTAACAAACTATACATCAATAGAAAGCTTATTTATTGAGCTTTCATACGATGTATACATATTAGTTTTGTAAAATTTAACCTTATGGCTGGTTTTGTGGTCCAGGGTCACATATGAATAATCGTAACAATTATCAATTACTACAATATACACCACAAGATGGCCTATAATGGATTTTAAGGTGTTATTTTTAAGAGTATAATTTTAGATTCTTTCCAGAATTACCAGGTTCCACTTGAAACAAAATTTATTTAGAAACAATGTTCAGAAATAATGCTTATACACTGGTATATTGCAAACTATGATTTCACATAAGGAATCGAAATGCAAATTATTCAATTCGCGAAATGATTCGGGAACCTACTCCAAGATCCCGAACCAAATCAAATGACTTGCGAGTTGTGATCCGCGCTCCAAAGTTCCGATCTAAATCAAGTGATTCCCGAACCATAATTTCAGATAAAGAATCGAATCGCGAATCATTTAATTTGTGAACCCACTTTGAAATCCCGATCGGAATCAAGTGATTCCCGAACCATAATAAGGAATTGA
The DNA here is from genome assembly GCF_049309525.1 of Garra rufa. NCBI lineage: Eukaryota > Metazoa > Chordata > Actinopteri > Cypriniformes > Cyprinidae > Garra > Garra rufa. The sequence continues at coordinate 42,189,244 of NC_133378.1, forward strand.
ATCGCGAATCATTTAATTTGCGAACCCACTCTGAAGTCCCGAACTGAATCAAAGGACTTGTGTCATAATGTGGCACTCAAGTCATAATCTGAATAATGATTCGCGACCTATCATTTCAGATAAGGATTTGGAGCATGGATCGCAAATTATTCAATTCGTGAACTCACTCCGAAGTCCCGATCTAAATCAAGCGATTCGCGATCTGTTTGGAGCACTCCGAAACATAATTTTGCGACTCAACGTATTAACTGATTCTGAGTTTCGAATAGCTGTTTCACCCATCACTACATGCTTTTTAAAGTCATTACAATTAGCTTTTAATTTGATCTAGTTTTTGCTAGTGAATCATCAAAGTCACCGGATTGAATCAATAGGAGCGGTTCCAGCGTAAATGACTCGGTCTGAATGTTTTTGGATTTACTTACTGTTGAGTTAAGAAAAGTTAAGTATAAAATGGTTTAAATCAGCACTGAAAAGGGAAAATACATTCTTTTAAGCCATTTAGGAACATTGCTATTTTCAAGGGTTTTTCAGACCTTAAATTTCAAAATCAAGTACTTTAAGCACCTCATATGTACAGACAACATAAAGCAATGTAAAATGTTTTTCCACGTTTACAAGCAACCTTTTCAGTCATTTTTTAACTTGTGTAACTATATAAACGTCACTTATCAAGTTAGGCCTGAAAAATAAAAACATTTCTGTTGTAATTTATTGTATTGAGTCCAAATTATTTTTGAAATGTAATTTATTTCCTCATGTAATATACAGTAAAACCTTGAGTTAAACCAAAAGGACCACAGCAAACGCAGAATATCGGAACCTTTAAAAATTTTATTATAAAAAAAAAAAGCACCTCTACACTTTATTGAATCAACAGCTAGACGTGTACAAAAATAAGAACAAAACAAACAAAAACAGAACACTTGCGTTATTGCTGAAGTCGTTAAACATGTACATAAACAAAACCCCAAATAACCCCTCCACCCGCCAACAACAGTAATGCTGCATTACACAAACAATCTACTCGTCATCATCCTCCTCTTCCTCGTCATCATCTTCCTCCTCGTCGTCCTCCTCTTCATCATCATCGTCGTCGTCGTCATCATCAGCGTGGGCCTTTTTAGTTGATCCCGTCGGTCGGCCCGGCCCCTTCTTAGAGGCTGCGCCCCCTGCGCGGTACGCCGCCACATCCTGCCAATCAGAATACAGTTTAGACTCAAGCCACGCCCACACTAATTAATAAACATGATTCTGAATCTCACAGCTCACCTTCTCGTATTTCTCACGCAGTTTGACGGCTTTCTGCTCGAAAGGCGCACGATCTTTAGTGCTCTGCTTCGACCACAACTCGCCCAGCTTCTTGGCGATCTCACCGATGGTCAGACCCGGGTTCTCGCTCCTTACTGTCGGCCGGTACTCCGAGCAAAAGACGAAGAACGCAGATCTGCAGAGAAACAGGGTTTATATGAGTCAAAGACAAAAGAGCATAAAAACAATAAGTGTAATGCTTCAAATTGCCTTTAATTGCATTTTTGTTTTTCTGAGCAAAAAATAAATAATTTTTCCATAATTTACAGAAGATGCCCACTAAAATGTCATTCAGTGTAACAATCTTGTCTGGCATATTTACAACAAAAATCAATTGTCATTAATTAGTTGTATATTAATTAGTTGTAATTCTACATTTTTTTTTTTTTACTATTTGTCAATGTTTTACTCATTTGTAACGCAATTAAATTTAATATACTCCCTTATTCTTTTATATATTTTAATATGTACAAGTCAGAATAAGCACATAAATATTGTTACACTGAACGACAATGTAACATTATTTCATCCAAATTTTGACATTTTTTACTCTTCAAAAACTTATTTGAAACCTTAAAAGCAGACACTTTACTCACATTTAATGTGCTTCCTATGGACATAAAATCACTTTTGTAAATTTATTTTGATGTGGACAACTTAACATCTTTGACCCATGTGCTTATAATATATTAAATATAATTTTTTTTAAATGTTCAAGTCCATTTATCTTCCATTATTTTTGTTTTTCTTCATTTTACATTAGATACTGACCTTTTTTTGGCTTTTTATTTTAATTCATAACATTTTAAATATTTTATCAAAAACATTTTATTGTAAAATAAAAATAAAGTCAGTATCTAATGTAACAAGAAAAGAAAAAGTTCATATATATCACCCATTATTTTTATGTTTTTCTTCATTTTACAGTAGATAAATTTGGGCTTTTTATTTAATTAACATTTTAAATATTTAATTGTAAAATGCTGAGATGCTTTTTTAATAAAATATGTTATAAATTTAAAATAAATAAATAAATAAATATTAGGGATGGGCATTTTAAGCAAAAATACTATTCGATAAATCGCAGGGTATTATTCGATTATTAATCGAAAATTGCACCCCTCCCGCGCAAACACGCCCAAACATAGAGAGAGGACACGAGACCATTCACGCTTTCAATATGTATGATAAACTGTTTAATTCATTCGAGAATCTGTCTTAACATAAGCCATTTAATGGTTGTAATGCATGATTAATAAACAAACGAATTACTGCACTTATTAACGCATTCAGCTGCTCATAAAGCTAAGACATTTCTATTTTAAAAATGAGCATGAACATTCATAGCATTAAAAAACAACAACAACCATTTGATTAGTTAATCCATGAATATTAGACTTAAAACATTTCGTGCTAAAACATAGTGAACACCCTGGATAACAGTACTTATATGAATATTAAATGTAATATAATAATAAGCTATACAGTGTTTTTGTTTTAAAAAATGAGCATGTCCACATGATCGGGATAAAGACTGGAGCGCAATCTGTTCACAACGTGTTTCCATCCAAAAATGCAAATTTATGTGCAAAACTGGAACATGGCAATTGCGCATAAATCATCGTTTCTATCCAACGAGACAGAGAGAACCAAATCGTCATTCCCTTATAAACTAAATAGCACGAAGAAAATTAGAAAAAAAGCCACTGAAAACAATTTTCATATAGATAATAAATGGCTTGCCTCTCAGGGCGTACAGTAGGGATGTGACTGTGAGGAAATGTTCCCACCGGTCACAGTGTGACAACACAGGAATACCGGTAACACCGAGGGGAAATGTTGGGGGATAGTTCGTTAGAGTTTTCCCTCGTTCCCACACTTTTCTTTGCTTTTAAATAGCTTTAAATAGCCCGTGAGCATTTTACTTTTACTTTCGATTTAGCGTCAATTCGGCGTCAATTCATTGAATGGACATCAACATAACAGTACGACAAAATTATTTAGTCTATATTAAACATAGAATTATTAATTAACAAAAATAAAATAACTGTTACATGACTTCCACAAAATTGAATTACAAAAAAATAGGCGTACTGAAAATCAGAAAACATGGCGGAACCAAATAAACAAACGAATGTTCTTCCAATGAGCTTCCAAAATCGCCTTTTAGATAAACGGCAGCAGTCAAAATATTTTTAAAACTGTTTTGCATTTTGTTTAAAAACTAAATCTTTTGTCAACATCTTGCTTTTCTCAGCTCACTACACTCCTCGTGTGATAAATGAAATCGGACTCCTGCCCAAGATGCGACTGTTAGACTGCATTGAGCAGCTGCATTCAGTTCTCAATTGTACTGTTTGTTCTCTAACTGAACTAAATGATTTTTATTACTAATAATAAAATAATCAAAACAACAGCGGTGCCAGTGCTTTGGTGGGCAAGTGACAGCAGGAAGCATTTCAGAATCACTAAAACAACATCTGATGCTGTGCAACAAGATGGGTCCGCTGGTTAGTCAAGTTATCCTGTTCCATCGTGCAAAGTCATATGTGACCCTGGACCACAAAACCAGTCATAAGGTTAAATTTGACAAAACTGAGATTTATACATCATATGAAAGCTAAATAAGCTTTCTATTGATGTATGGTTTGTTAGGATAGGACAATATTTGGCTGAGATACATCTATTTGAAATCAGAAATCTGAGGATGCAAAAAAAAATCAAAAATACTGAGAAAATCACCTTTAAAGTTGTCTAAATTAGGTTCTTAACAATGCATATTACAAATCAAAAATTACATTTTGATATGTTTACAGTAGGAATTTTACAAAAAATCTTCATGGAACATGAACTTTACTTAATTTCTTAATGATTTTTGGCATAAAAGAAAAATCTAAAATTTTGACCCATGCAATGCATTTTTGGCTATTGCTACAAATATACCCCAGCGACTTAAGACTGGTTTTGTGGTCCAGGGTCACATGACTTTTTTTTAAAGCGCATTTATTCTGTTAAAGTTTTCTTATTGTAGTTTATGCGCATTTTTTTTCTTATCGGACAAAAAGTTTATCCTACTTAATTGTGCTCATACGTTTTATGCGCATTTTTTTAATTCATGCGCATCTTCATGTTTCCATTCAGAGTTTATGTGATATTCCAGCCGCAGAAAACACCCTTTGCATTGCAGTGGTTCAACTATGATAAACAAGCCTCGCACGGCAGAGTTTGCACTGCACTTCTTTCTCATTCATTTTATTAGAATTAGAAATCTTCTTCTTCTGTTGTATGTGTGTATATATTCATTTTACATTAGATAGTGACCTTTTTTGGCTTTTTATTTTAATTCATAACATTCATAATATATATACATATTAGGGGTGCAACGGTTCTCGGTTAAAAATTGAACCGTACAGTTCGGTACGCACTAGGACAGCGGTTCAACATAAATCTGACAACGCATCTGTAAAATGATGTTTTAAATAACAACACGTAGGGCTGGGCGATATGGCTGAAAACTATATCACGATATCAGTGTTTCATATCGGTCGATATCGATAATTATTGATATTTTTATGACCCATTTAAAATAAGGACCAGGAGAAAAATATATTACACTCAAGCATTTTTATTTTAAACTTAACCTTCCTCTGATCATAATCCCCTCAGTTATTAAGACAGAAATGTCAACAACCATGGAAAACTCAAATAATTAAAATGTAAACATAAGTCTAAAGTCACAATATACACTTAATTATCTCTTAATCCTCAATTCAAACCCCATTCATTGTCGATGAAGTGAATGGTCAAGCTAATGTATGGCCCAGAAGTACGGCTTGACCACAGGTCAGAGGTTGTTGCAAAGTACTTGGCTGATTATATTTTTTTCTGCACAGATTGCTGGTTGCCAGTAGCCAACATTACTTCTTTCCCGGTACTTTAGCCTATACTTTGTGTAATAACAAAAATATTTATTTAAGTGAAAAAATAAGTCCAAAACTTTCAACATTTTGAACAATAGGGCCTTACAATCTTTTTTTTTTTTTTCAGAAATTCTTGTTTTAATTTTTCTGATAATCAAAAGAAAGCAAAATCACAGATTTATTTTTAAAAAATAAAAATAAGCGGAGCTTTACTGTTAAAATTAATACATAGAAGAAAAATGATATTCAGTTAAACAAGGTTTAATAATAATAGTATTTTTTCAACAATTAAGTGGTGACTCTTTATTTTTTATCATATATATTGTTTTATGTAAATTATTTAAATGTGAATATATAAACACCTACATTATACTGTACAGTAATACAAGACTAATATTGTTCTGTTACATGTTAAACCGTACTTTTATTTTGACAGGTTGCCGTGAAGTTTCAGTGTGTAATACAGTATGAATGATGCTAGTTTCACTAATGAAACGGTAAAATTGACAAAAAGTGACACTCACAGCAGCTTTGGAGATGTATTTATTGGAGTTTGTCTGTTCATGTGAGATGCAAAGGCCAAAAATTAGCGGGAGCGTCACGTGTGCAGTATGCGTGTAGTGAAAATAAAACGCGTCTCCTCCATTCATACATATAGAGGCAAACGGAACATGCAGGATTCTTATTGAAACGGTCTTTTTGCATTTCAGTTTTCACAGACACTAGTCCATATCGCGATCTGAATTAATTAACAGACCAACTTTTGATTTATTGGTCCAAAAATCGACGAATTCCGCGGCATTCCGCCCTATAGTAAAGTCCGTTTTTATGAATGGAGTCCGCGATCCCGTCTGTGAGGAGACATTGTAAACGCGCGATCGTGTAGAGACAGAAATCAAATGCCGTCGTGTAAATAAGATAAATAACATAAGGCTATTTAGTTTGTTTAATACAACAACATGGACCCGTTCTGTAGGAAAGATAACCTTAACTTCTATTGTGATCTGGCGCTATGAACTGAACGTTAAAGGGGGGCTGGGCGGGCTGACGAAGAATACAAAATATCGAACGTTTTATCGAACACATTTTTTATTGATATCGATCTCTTGTCTATCGCGATATATATCGTTATCGTTTTATCGCCCAGCCCTAACAACACGTAAAACAAACAGGGTTATGCTAGTGTATGTTTCTGTTGATGGATGCGCATTCTGGCTTCCCAATACATTACAACGTGGACAAACCATTTTTGTTCAATGCGAGTGCCGTATACTGGAATATGAGCAATCAGTGATTCCGTCATCTCCCAGGTGCTGACAGCACGCATGTGTAGGTACGACCCGAACAGCACACATTGCTATCTTTATTTAAGCTAATTTTATTTAAGAGTTTAAACATTTAAGAGCCATAAGACGCGAGTTCGCGCGCAGTGAGAAGATCTGTGTGTGTGCTCTCATCCGAAGAGCGCAAACCCGCGCCTCAGAACGCGCGCAAATATTAAGCTCTCTTTTAAGTATTGAGTTTGAATGGACAAATTCACACAAATTGTCAAAATGCCCGTCTTGGTAAATATCCTAGCAGACACAGCCGGCTAAACGTTCAGTATCAGTGCACTGGATCAGCGCGTTCAAAGTGACCGCAATTTCTTAATATTAATCAAACAGCAACAACAAGGAAATCACTCGCTGCTCTTTATTGAATAGCTTTTGTAACGTTAATAACAGGGTTTCTGCAGATATGAACAAGTGAAATTAAAGACCTTTTTAATACCACCTTATATGAAATTTAAGACCTAAACCTGTAATGGATATACACATTATATCATATATGTAATATTTAATGTGTTTAATGTAAAAAGTAAACAATTTCATGGCTGTCATAAATGAAATTCAGTGTCAGTTTCAGTTTTAATCAGGCTGTTTGTTCGGTCCGGCAAGTAAAACAAAAAAAAAAACATTTTAAAAGTATCTTGAAAGCTGGGGGTCAGCTAGCTCGACCTATATTTATTATTATTATTATTAAGAACATTATATACTGAAAAAAGGTAGTTTGACCTGTATTCTGCTACTGCAATCCGAGAGAGACTCACGCCAATAACAGAAAGCTGATTGGCTATTGCATGTTGGTCTCTCATTTGTAGTTTAAATACAGCAAATTATATTTGGACTAGTAAAATAAAGAACTACAACACCACGGAAACAACCAAGCAACAACAACGAAGATAATTTAAATGAGCATTAGCGGTAGCGTTACATGGACATTGGAAAAAAATAAGACCCGTGTAAAATTATTTAAGACTTTTTAAGGCCTAAAATTTAGATTTTTAAAATTTAGACTTAAGACCCCGCGGAAACCCTGAATAAAGATTAAGCTTTAATTTATTTTGTAAAATATGCAATGCTTTTTTACATTTGATTATTTTTTTCAGTTTCTGTACCTAAAAACTAATGTTAGACCTACATAAAAATATGTTTTTTTTTGTATCTTTGCTCAATTGTATTTATTTGTGCTGTTACTTGTAGTTAGATTATTCTTCTTTATTTTTATTTGACAGTATAGTTTTTTTTACTATACTATACATAGCACATGTACCGAACCGAAACCGTGACTCTAAAACCATGATACAAACCGAACCGTGAGTAAGTTGAACCATTGCACCCCTAATATATATATATATATGTGTGTGTGTGTGTTCCTTTTACATTAGATACTGACCTTTTTTGGCTTTTTATTTCTTATATACACACACACACACACACATACATATATGATAAATGCGTTAAAATTGTTTTTGATGTAGACTGATGCGTGTTGACTTACGGCGGGCGTTTCGGTGCATTCGGGTCTTTCTTCTTCCTGCCTGTCTTGCCCACGCCTTTGGGCGGCACGTAAGTCTTCATCTCCTTGTCGTAGCGAACTTTATCCACTTTGGCCATGTCATCAAACTTAACCTTGTCTGAAGCGTTCAGGGTCTGGACGGGACAAAAGAGCAGCAGTTAATAACGGCACCTTCATCATCATCATCATCAACGTGACGGTCGCTCACCTTCCATCGCTCAGAGCATTTCTTGGAGAACTCTGAGAAGTTGACGGGAACCTCAGGAGTCTTGCGTTTGTGCTCATCGCGACACGTCTGCACGAAGTACGCATACGCAGACGTCTTTCCCTTGGGTTTGTTCACGTCTCCTTTCACCATACTGATCAACTAATGGAAAACAAGCAGAACCGGTGCGTATAAATCAACACATACATTAATAAAAATTCTGTGTGTGTGTATATAAATAAATGCATGTATAAATTACATTTCTAAAATATACATATATATACACACATATACACAGAAAAATGTATAATAATTATTGTATTGTATATGTACAAAAGTTTTTTCTCTATAGATTTATAAATATATTTTTTTTCCATTTATGGTTTTAATTCATGTATGTTTTATGTACAATATTTTGTGCATGTATATAAATCATATATATATAAAAAAACAAAGATGATTGAATAAAAGTATAACCTTATATACTTTAACATATATAAATATACATATGTATACAAAAAAAATAATAAAATTTCATTGTTTGTGTGTATATATTAGTTAGTTTTGACATTGTCAATGGCCAGCAGTAACTGATTAATATTGCCTGTAATATTTTAATAAACGTATAAATAAAAAAATAAAAATATATAGAAAAATTACATTTAAATATTTATCTGTGGATTTAAATGTAGATAAATACCTAAACACACATTTATAGTGATGTGATATATATATATATATTTGTGTGTATATGTATATATAAACAAATGCATGATTATGTGTGAAAAATATAAATAAAGTGAAATATAAAATAAAGGAAAATATATTTGTACATGTAAATTTTATATATACATACACAGAAATATCAATAAACATTTAAATTTATACAAATATATACTTAACATACACATGTAAAAAAAACTGTATACAAACAAAATATTAATAAATTGTATTTAAATGTCTGTATAATCTAAATATATTCGTGTGAACATTATATTTGTTGTTTTTAATTTTAAGATTGTCAATAGCTAACAGTCACCTATTAACATTAACGTGCCTGTAATATTGTTATTTAACTGATCTTCTAATATACAAGTTACCATGTTTTCTTTCAAATACTTAAAAAAAAAATATGTAAATATTTAATCTTGCGAAATAACTGCCCTGTAATGCAATACAACTACAACATATTGCTTAATTACTAGAAACACTGAAGTTTACCGCCCCGCATGAACACCGAATACAGAAGTGCGACTACAATTCACAAATAAATGCTAAAAAAACTATTAAAAATATTGAATTAAAATGTATGTACACACAAACGAGTTCTGACCTCAAACGCACGAATTTAAACGTTGACTCTCGTTTTTTAAAGCACTTTTGTCAGTTGGTCGTGAGGCTTTTGTTAAACAAAGATTCCTCCATTTTTCCTTCCCGCCTAATTCCCTCCATCACGCCGCCCTCCCCCACCTCTCCGTCCAGACACGTTATATCATCCAGAGAGGACAAATTAACCAAATACACGGGTGAAAACGGATCGCAGAGCGCCGTTACAGCACCGAATCGCCGTTAAAACACTTTAACCGCGCGCGCTCCGGTACAGCACACGACATACGCACGCGCTGACTCACACAAAACATCAAAAACCCTGATAAACAGCGCTCGCGGTCACGCGCGAATGTCGTACTTATGCGGCTAAGACATAGAACACGTTTAAATCAACAGAAACATGTTTAAAACGATTTAAAATGTAGTTTTTAAGATCTGACTAACCTGTTCTTTATTCTCTGCAGACCAGCGAGCACCTCTTCTCAGTACTGTGTTTCTCCCACGTGATCGCTTGTGCTGAGAGTGCGTGACGTGCAAGAACGGACGACAGTTTGGACTCGGCGGCTGATTGGCTCAGCTCGCGATCGGAGGCGGCCAATCAGCGACCGCCCACAGAGGAATCCGCAGAGCTGATTGGCTGACTGAAAGCCTCGGTGTGGTTCGAATGTTTGTAAACTGAAATCACAACAGCTGTGGCGATTGTAAGTGTAATACAATGTATTATGATATTTATTAATTATAATACAATTAATATTAACATATTTAAAAATATAACCACACGAATATTTTAATATTAATATAAATATTTTTAAAATGATTCGCTTTTGGTTTTTAATAAAACTGGACGATTCTCTCGCAATTAATAATTTCAGTTATACAATATAAATTCGCAATTGCGAAAAATCCGAATTGTGAGATAAAAAAGTCGCAGTTTCCTTTTTATTTATTTATTTTTTTGTGGCGAAAATAAGTTGAATTACAATTATTTTAAACTTTAACATGAATTACTATAATTATTCATTCGGTATAATATAATTCATATTAATATAATACAAATATAATAAATTATATAAAGTAAAGCCAAATGGAAAATAAAAAAAATAAAAAAATATTAGTAAATACTGTAATAGTATAGTTTGGTGAAATACACAAATGACTAAAACTGAATAAAAAAAAACGAATTAGAAAAATCTTAAAAATAAATAATGGCAAAAGACAAGACAAATTAATAAAACGAATTAAAATTAAAATGAGTACGGAAAATATGAAATAAAAGCTTATTCAGAATATTAATAAATAAAACAATAGTATACGAATAGTTTGTCTATATTATAATAACTAAAACTGAAATAAAGATAAATAGAACAAATAGAAAAAAATAGATGAAAAAAGTTGCAGTTATGTTTTTTCCATGCACCTGAATTAGTTATTTTTTAACTATACATGAATTATTATAAATATTCAGTATATTATAATTCATGTTAATATAATACAAAAACAAATCAATTATATAATTATAAATAAAGTTGCTGATAAGAAAATAAGCTGAATTACAATTCCTTTAAACAATAACATGAATTGCTATAATTATTCATTTCGGTAGGTATAATATAATTAATGTTAATATAATACAAATATATTAAATTCTATAAAATATATAAAATAAAACTAAATGGAAATATAAATAATTAAAAATATTAGCAAATATTAGTATAGGAATCATTGTTGAAATACACAAATGACTAAAACTGAATTTGAAATAAAATAAAACTAAATAGAAATATCTTAAAAAATAAATAATGGCAAAAGACAACACAAATCAATATTTTTTTTTTATTAAAACGAGTACGGAAAATATGAAATAAAAGCTTATTCAGAATATTAATAAATGCTGCAATAGTGTATGAATAGTTTGTCTATATTATAATAACTAAAATTGAAATAAAGATAGATAGAAAAAAATGGATTACAAAAAGTCACAGTTAAATGGAAATATAAAAAATGTAGAAATATTACTAAATACTATAATAATATAGAAATCGTTGTTGAAATACACAAATGACTATAACTGAATTTGAAATAAAACTAAAACTAAATAGAAATATCTTAAACTATTAAAAAAATAATGACAAAAGACAACACAATTTAATAAAACAAATTAAAATTAAAACAAATATGGATAATTATTATGTTATGTTTTTTTCCCCTGTGGCGAAAATAATATTTTATTTAACTATAACATGAATTAATATAAACATTCAGTATAATATAATTCATGTTAATATAATACAAATATAATCATTTATATAAAATATATAAAGTAAAGCTAAATGGAAATATAAAAAAATAGTAATACTATAATAGTATAAAAATGGTTTGCTGAAATACAAAAATGACGGAATTTGAAATAAAATAAAGCTAAATAGCAATATCTTAAAATATTAAATAATAATGACAAAAGACAACACAAACTAATAAAACAAACTAAAATTAAAATGAGTACTGAATATTTGAAATAAAAGCTTATTCAGAAAATTAATAAATACTATTATAGTGTATGAATAGTTTGTTTATATTATAACTAAAATAAAGAGAACAAATAGAAAAAATAAATAGATTAAAAAGTTGCAGTAATGTTTTTTTCTGTGGTGAAAATAAGCTTTTTTATTTAAATAATTTAAATAATTAATTATAATAATTTTAAAACTAAAATATGAATTAATCTGATTATTCAGTATAATATAATTCATGCTAATATAATACAAAAAAATCAATAATATAATTAATAATCAAAATAAAGCTACATGGAAATATATATTTTTAATAGTAAATACTATAATAGTATAGAAATGGTTTGCTGAAATACAAAAATTACTGAATTTGAAATAAAATAAAGCTTTTTAAAAAATAATAATAATAATAATAATGACAAAAGACAACACAAATTAATATAACAAACTAAAATTAAAATGACACTGTACTGAAAATTTTAAATAAAATCTTTCAAATATTAATAAATACTATTGTATGAATAGTGTGCACATGTTATAAAAAAATAAAACTTAAATTAAAATAAAGATAAAAATAGATTTGAATAAGTCTCTCCTTTTAATTTTTTTTTCTCCCTGTGGCGAAAATAAGCTTCCGTACAACAGAATCACAATAATTTTTAAACTATATTATAAATTATGACTGTTCAGTGTAATATAATTCATGTTATGTAACGAAATATTATTAATTTTATAAAAAATAATATACTACTTGAATCCTATAATGGAATTTTCAAAACAAATTAAACCTTTAGCTTTCGTCTAAACCAAAATCATCAAACTTTTAACGTAAAAGTCTAAAATAATTGTACGTTTTTCTGGATCTGTATTTAGGAAAATAAACATTTCCGCTCCACTTGGCGGCGTAAGAACGCGCGCGCTCCCGATCCTCGTGACGTCACGTACAAACAATCTGAGAAGAAGAGCGGAGTAGTTGAGTTCAGCTGGCGATAAGTGTTAATATTTAATATTTGCGCTTTTATTGTAATAAACACAGATGTGACAGTGACAGCGGAAGTGTACTCGTGTCCAGACGGATGGAGGAGTTTCTAAAGCACTGTACAAACCGCAGCAGAGCGGTACATTTACTTTACTGCGATTATACACAATCTTTCCTACTTTCTGTCACTTGTTGTTAATTATTAAAAATCCGTGTGTCTTTATTCTAGTAGACACAAACACATATGTGTGTGTACTGTTTGTGAAAGTAGATGTAGAAGTAGAAGTAGCATTTTTGCATTTCTACTATTTAAAATAACTGCTTTCTATGTAAATATATTTAAAAATGTAATTTATTATCCTGTGATTTCAAAGCTGAATTCATGAAATCATGCTAAATTGCTGTTCAGTAAACATTTATTATTATGATGATGTTGAAAACAGCTGAGTGAAATGTTTTCAGGTTTCTTTGATGAATAGAAAGTTCAGAAGAACAGCGTTTATCTGAAATATACATCTTTTGTAACATCATAAATGTCTTTATTATCACTTTTGATCAATTTAAAGCACAAAAAACAACAATAACTGACTGACTCCAAGCTTTTGGATGGTATAGTGTATAATGTTACAAAAGCTTTTTATTTCACATAAATGCTGATCTTTGGCTCTTTCTATTAATCAGATAATCCTGAAAAAAAATGCACTTAGCTGATTTAAATATTACTACTAGTACTAATAATAAATTGAGCAGCAAATCAGCATATTAGAGTGATTTCTGAAGGATCATGTGACTCTGAAGACTGCAGGCTGAAAATTCAGCTTTGATCACAGAAATAAATTACATTTTAAAATATATTCAAATAGAAAGCAGTTTTTTCAAATAGTAAAATATAAAAAAAAAAAAAATACTGTTTTTGCTGTACTTTGGATCAAATAAATGCAGGCTTTATAAAAACATCTTAATCTTACTGTTCAAAAACGTTGTGCAGAATTATTAGGCAAGTTGATATTCTTGTCATATTTTTTTCCCAAGCACATTTGAATAATTCCAAACCACATCAATCTTAATAACTACTATTCATTTTGTATTTAATTATGTATAATTGATATATAATTGTCCATGAAGGCTGGAAGTGAAAAACTCCTTATATTCAGGTGTGCAGAATTATTAGGCACATTTTCTTTTACAGATAAAATGAGCCAAAAAAGAGATTTACCTCAGACTGAAAAGTCAAAAACTATTAAATGCCCATGAGAAGGATGCAATACTAATGCAATACTGCAATTTGCAAAGTTAAGGCATGACCACCGGACAGAAAAACGCTTGTTGCATCTGCATTGTCAGAACAAACAGGTGGAGGAGAAAAGATGCATGTTATTTGCAAAAAAAGTAAGCAGTCTTTCAAGTTTATCCTCCAGAATCTGGCAGTAAGTTTTGGGATTTCAGTTTTAGTCCATCTCCTATCCTGAAATGTCTGTCTTGCAGAGAGGGACCAAAATAAACTCTTAAAACTTACTGCCAGATTCTGGAAAATATATTTTTGAAAGAGTGCTACAAGAGGATGTGGTGCTGGTCCTTCAACAGTCACTCTCAACTCATCTGTCTATAAAGCCTAGAAAAAACCATCTCTATGTATTTGACAATACTTCAGAATGTTATTCTTATTAATTGAGGGTCATTTTTTAGGATTTTTTGCCCAAGCAAAGTCTCTGAGAACCTGACACATTGCACTTCTGGAGACTCAAGGTAGGTTGCAGTTCTGGAAAACGGTGGCGCTGGACACTAAATGGTTCCTGATGGTTTCACATCTGATTCTTAACATTAATTCTTACTTTTTTTGCAAATAACATGCATCTTTTCTCCTCCACCTGTTTGTTCTGACAATGCAGATGCAACAAGCTTTTTTCTGTCCGGTGGTCAAGTCATCCTTCGGTGCTGAGTCTTGGAGCTGTTGTAGTACGTCACAGTCTGTCTGTGATAAGCTCTGTGGGCAGGGCTCAGCCAGGAAAGTGTCCATAAGCAGTGCTTGTTGTGGCTGCGTGGCGTTGTCAGTGTCCTTGTTGGTTGTGTTCGCCACATGATGACTCTGAAGCTGATAAGATGTCCTGTCGTCACTTTGTCCAAGTGTGTGTGTGCCATTCATGTTGGGTAGACTGGCACATTCCACTGATGGATGCCGGAGTGAAAAATAGATATTGTCCTTAAGCACTCTGGCACCAAGTTTGTTTGGGTGAAGGCCGTCCAGTTTGAACAGTTGTCTATGGCCCCAGAAAAGATTGAAGTTGTCAATGAAGTTGACTCCTTTTAGACTGCAGGTTCTTTGTAGCCAGGTATTCAGTCCAAGCAACCGTGAAAACATGTTAGTTCCCCTTGCTGGGAGTGGTCCACTGATGAACGACTGAGTCTTTGAAGTGTTTCAATGAGTTCACCGAAATCCTTCTTTAGGAGTTCTGACTGCTCTTTCCGAATATCGTTCTTTCCCACATGGATGATGATTCGATTTGCAGTCTTGTGCTTCATTAGAATGTTCCGAAGTTCCTTGTTCACATCAGAGACGGTTGCTTGAGGACAGCAGCATGTAGTTGTAGTTCTGCTATTGATATTTCTGATAATGGAGTCACCCACTATCAGCGTCCTGGGCTCGGCTGCGCTCTGAGCTGAGTGCCGCTGTCTGCTCGACCTTGCGCGCCTGTTTATAGCAATGTTAGCAGTTGGCTGACATGATACATGTCCAGTCACATTTGGGGATTCCTCACCCACATTCATTAATGCATCAAATCTGTTTTCAAGCAGTATAGGGGGTGGTAAAACAACAGTTTTTGCAAGCCTTGTCATGGCCATATCTGGGGTAGAGGATGCTACCGCAGCAATACGAGATACTCTTGACAGTCTGATGTCTCGAGTGCCTTTGGGTCTCGTCCCTGTTTTTGCCATCGATTTGTGTGTCGATCAGTTTTGGCTTGTTCCTCTACATTTCTAAACTGTCGATATTGACTAGATTGACAGGACTCACCGGCTGTATGCTGAGGGGGTCCGTGATGATGATCTTCTGTGTGTTCCGCCTGTTTTGGAAGTCCAGCAAGTAACTTTGTTTCTAAAACCACAATCCTTTGTAAAAGTCTGTGGCAGTTTGTGCAGCAAGTAGATTCCAGAAGAGGCATTTTTCTTTCTTGTCTGTTGAAAGTAGGCAGCTGTGTTTTCCCGTCTCCGGAATGTAAACTGCTGGCAGTGGGAGGCAAAAAGTCTCCTTTTTTCGTGATGTTTGTATCAAAAATGTGTTGTCTGAGCACTGTGCTGATCTGCTGAAGTTAAATATTAGGAAAATCGGAGAAAAGTTCAAAAGCAGGGAGCAAAGCGTGGAGCAGTAAGCAAAAGCGTCCGAACAGTAGCAAAGCCGGAAGCAAAACAAAAGATCTAGAGAAGATCTGTATGGAGGAGTGGGCCAAAATACCTCCTGCAGTGTGTGCAAACCTGGTGAAGAACTACAGGAACTGTTTGACCTCTGTAATTGTTAACAAAGGCTTCTGCCAAATATAAAAAAAATTTGACTCCAATGATCAAATACTTATTGACACAGTACAGACCAAAAGTTTGGACACACGAATGAGAAGGTGTGTCCAAACTTTTGGTCTGTACTGTAAGTATATATTTATATAACTTGTAATAACTTAGTAATGCTGTGTTGTGTGCGTTTGAGGAGCAGCGCTGGTTGTCTGCGGTGTTTGAGGCTGTGAAACAGCAGCTTCATCCTCTGATCGACGCGTCTCTGGGTTTGTCTGTGTCGTCTGTCTCTGGCCGTGGAGTCCAAGATTCAGATGTCACTGCTTTACCTGTCAGCTACAGGTGAGTCTGAAGCTCAGGTGTGTCCATCTCCTGCCACGCACACTGTCTAAGCAGGAAAACTGAAGTGTTGTCTGATGAACAAGTTTTACTGTAATGCAAAAAAACCCCCAACAATTGCATTCATATAACCATATTTACTGTCAATACAGACACTTTCCCACTCATAATTAGACAATTTGGTGATGTTCATGTGCGCTTAATTCATCGTTTATCATTTCTGACGGGTCTCGCAAGCGTTATATTTGCACTGCGGCATAATTATTTTATTTTTTAATCATTTTATCATAGAAGAATTGTCGGAGCTGATCCGTGATCAGAGAACTGCGTGCTGCAATAAAAGCTGCCTGGTTATACATTTAATTGTTTGAGACATTTGCTGTGACATTTTTATTACTATTGTAATATATTGTAATATAGTATTTTAATATTATATTGTTGTTGTTTTTGTTAAAGTGGTCCTAAACTGCCTTTGTTTTTTTGTTTTTTTTGTCCTGTACACAGTTTAAACAATTTATACAGTGTTGTTGTTATAATCGGCGCTGCTAATAAAGATTTATTAGGAAATGGATATAAGTCTGTCCTTATGTAGAACACTAAACTCATTGATTGTTAATCCTGTGTTTTTGTGTGTTAAAGGAGTAGTTTACCTCCAGAACAAACATTTCCAGATAATGTACTCAGCCCCTTGTCATCCAAGATGTTCATGTCTTTCTTTCTTCAGTCGTGAAGAAATTATGCTTTTTGAGGAAAACATTTCAGGATTTCTCTCCATATAGTGGACTTCTATGGTGCCCTGAGTTTGAACTTCCAAAATGCAGTTTGAATAGAGCTTTAAAGGACTCTAAACGATCCCAGCCGAGGAAGAAGAGACTTATCTAGCGAAATGATCTGATATTTTTGAAACAAATTGACAATTTATATACATTTTTAGTTAGGGTATGTCGAAAAAATCCCATCTTGTTTTCGTCTACAACTTTAAAATTGTCCTACATCACTGTTTTACCTTTTTTTGTAAAGGGTGTTTGTTCTTCTTTGCACATTCACTTTGTAAACACTGGGTCGGTACCTCTGCAGTGATGTAGGATGATTTTGAAGTTGGAGGAGAAAATGAGAAGGGAGTTTTTCGACATACCCTTGAACAGGAATACACAGAACACACATGTGCATCGCAGAGACGAGACAAGACGAGCATTGAAAATAACTAATCCTTTCACTAGATAAGTCTAGATAAACTGCATTTTGTTAAGTTCAAACTCATGGACACCATAGAAGTCCACTATATGGAGAGAAATCCTGAAATGTTTTCCTTAAAAAACATAATTTCCTTACGACCGAAGAAAGAAAGACATGAACATCTTGGATGACAATGGGGTGAGTACATTATCCGTAAAGTTTGTTCTGAAAGTGAACTTGTAAACTACAAGCTAGACAGTTACTTTAATAAATAGAAAAAATTATAATTTAACAAATACAATTTAATGAGGTAAATGACACAGATGACTGAACCTTTCTAACAAAAGCTCTATGTTTGCATTTAATGTTCATTTCAGACAATCAGTTCAATCCACAAGAACTAAAAGCTAAATATATGCCACATACCCACCAACATTAAGTAAAACATTTGTACAGCCAGTGGACGAATAGTTCATTGTTATTGTACATATATTGTTTTATATGTATTAAATAACACACATTTGATTCTCATACAAATTTGTACTTGGTGTAGTATAGAGATAGTAGTTGCATAGTGTACACAGTGATCAAAAATCAAATCAGTCTCACACATTTCAATGATAAATCATTTTGTCACGATACATTAGTTTTTGACTAACAATTCAAAAACCTCATGCATGCATATTAACGGGTTAAAAATGCAAAAGTTCTTAATTATTATTATTATTATTACTATAGTAGAAAGCCATCAGCAGCAGTCAGCTAGTGCTAGCTGCCTAGTTTTTGTACTATATACCACGGCATTTGATACTTTACATTTCAGTATGATATTAGTTTATATTTTTGATAGGGCTGGGACACGATTAATCGCATCCAAAATAAAAGTTTATGTTAACATACTAAATGTGTGTTTACTGTGTATATTTATTATGTATATATAAATACACACACATACATGTAAAGCCTTTAAAAAATACTTATATGTGTGGATAGTTATATTTGTATTTAATTTAGATTATATATAGAATTATAAATATTTTATTTATTTTAATTAAATTTGTATTTTCAGTTTTCTTTTAATATACATGTTTGTGTGTGTATTTATACATACATTATATATACACACAGTACACACACATACAGTATGCAATCATAAACTTTTATTTTGGATGCGATTAATCGCGATTAATCGTTTCCCAGCCCTAATTTTTGAAGAAATAATTATGGAATGAAGTGTATCAATCATTTTCATCTTCATATTAATAGTAATCTTTATCTTTTTTCTAATAAACCTGTTCATGCTTTTTACACGCAGAAACACTGGTCACATGATTTAATCTTTCTCCGGATTTAAAATTCCAATATCCTAGGAAGAAATGGTTTCTTCAAAGTATACCTGCTCTTCTTAATAGTCTTTGTGCCTATGCATAAGGAATTGTACATTTTTTCCCAGTCCTTCAGCTCAGATTTCCACAGAACTGCCCTGGAGCGGATGAGCTTGGAGTCCTCAGTCTCGCTCCCTTGTTTAAGGTTTTTGCGTGCTTTGTAAATAGAAATGCCATCCATGACAATAAATAAAGCATTTGCTGAGCCACTTACACGTCTAAAAAACTTTTTAACCATTAATAATTTAGCTTTTGCTACCTTATACACTGCCTGAGCCACCTGCGGACCAATACGGACTGTATTTAAGTCCTCCAGTGCAATCTCTGTTGCTGATGTAGTTGCTTCTCCACCTTTATACTCTGCATAACTTGCACTTGCATCCAGCATTTCCATAGTCCCTCTAATCGCTTCTCCAGCTGAGTGAAAACTGGTCATAGCATCAGCTGCACTAGGCTGAATTAAAGGTCTTTCACTGTTGGCCACTTTGTTCAAATATTTTTCAATCTTTATCATATCATCCTCGAAACTGGCTAAATAGGTATTTGCATTGTGCTTTTGTTGTCTGTTGTCATTTTCATCCTGTTCATCTGTTACAATACCAGTGATTGCACTGGCAACCCACATACTGGTACCTGTCGCAGATAAAACCAATGATACTTCTTCAGTGGCAGGGGCAAGAATGAATGCAGCCATAGACAAGACACTCCCTGCTATCCTCACTGAACTACCAGCCACAGTGCATATACTGGCCCTCTTCATAATGTTGTCCAGATGAACTGCAGTCTTCTCCAGATCTGACAGGTAACGTGACATTCTCGAGTGACATTCACTGAACACAGTGGTAAAATTCTGAGCATATTCCTGAAAGAGGAATGCCAGGCGAGTGTCCTGGTTCTCCCTGGACAACGAGAATGAATATAGAGTTGATCATATAGTTTACAATTCATCTCAAACCACTTGATTTAAAATTGGCTAAGCTTGAGGTCTCACCTGATTTCACTCAACTGGTTCAAATGATCAAGCATTTGTTTCATGTCGTTCTCACTTGCATCCAAAATGAGCTCCACTAAAGGTTGAGTCCTTTTACTGTAATGCATTTCAGTGTAATTAACAAAGACTTGTTGACTTTTTTTTTTCCATCTCAATCTTGAATGAGGTAGGAAACATGCTGTATACTTACTTATAGATTTTTCCATAACCGGAACTGTTGAGAAAACATGAATATAAAATAATGTTAAGAATGTTAATCGAATTATGATATGCTATTTTGGGTAAGAAACAAACTGAAATTTAGGTTGTAAATCCTATACTTCATCATTGAATAAATTTGTGTTTATTCAATAGGGTGCCTTAATACCCTTTGCTTTGTCTGATGCATTGACATCAAATCTGCTGAAAATCTTGTCTTAAGCACCGTATTGCTAAACTGAACAACTCCATTTGAATATGCATGTTTACTCATACAAATACTCATTGCACAGTGCTATTCTAGTGCATTTAGCACATGCTTAACTCTTTCCCCACCAGCATTTAATATATATATATATATATATATATATATATATATATATATATATATATTATTCTGTCCCTCAAGGTTGGTTTGTGTGTTTGAATAAAGTTTGGAGTAATTGGTCAAGAAGAAGCCATTTAATAATTATTATGGGTAAACGCTGCCATCTTGTGGCGCACTGCGGAAGCAGCCGGTTCCACTTAAAATAAACTGGTAATAGGGCGTGGCCTGTTCGTACGAGCCACGCTTATCGGAAGAAGTTGCATGTATCGTGTCTCTGCCTCTCGTTAGAATCGGCTGACCTGGATAAGGCATGATCTGTAAGTTTAATGTTCAGCAAAAAACATTCATAAACATATATAAGTGCTTCATTTGCCGATGTGATGTTTCATATGTTATGTTTTTGTGATATTGAAGTGGTCTGAGTGTCTTAGCTTGTGCTAGCTAGCCACTTACTGTATGCTACATGGCAGTTCATAGATTTGTTACTAAGTGTAGGGACTGATATTTGATCTGGTATTTTGAGTGGTAACATTTTGTTGATTATCAGTTTAAAGAGTGACATTTTATGTAGATCCATGTATGGATGTGTTATTTATGTCTTTATTGTTTTTGTTACAGTTTTACAAAATAAAAAGGGAAAACAGTGAACTCTCCAAGAGCTCCATACAGCCTCAGGAGTTTTTACTAAAACCTTTGATGTTTAGCTCGCTGCATACGCTAATGTCCACGTTTAGCTGAGGGCAGAAGAGTAAAAAGATCTTCCGCACGTCAAGCGCATCACCTGAGAGCTGAGACTGCAGACAGATATGTCGAGCCACAAAGACAGCATACGGCTTTCGCAACTGGAAGTCAGGTCGGAGTGCAGATCCGACATGTCTCGTCGATCGAGCAGCACAACTGCCAGCCTAGCTGTAGCACAAGCTCGAGCTAATGCAGAAGCTGCCCGCACCAGAGCAGAGTATGCTAAACGCCAAATAGATATGGAGGTAGAAAAGGCACGCATGGAGGCAAAGCTCAATGCTCTGAAACAAGAGGGAGAAGCTGAAGCTGCACTAGCGGCAGCGAAGGTTCTGGAGTCTACAATGAGGCTAGATCGATCCGAGTTTATGGAACCATCAGACCTCCCTGCTACTAAGGCCACATCTGCCAGTCGCACAGAAGAGTATGTGCAAAACCACTTTCACAATGATCCTTGTGTGAAAACCGAATTAAAATGCAAAGAGGAGCACGATGTAGACAGGAGTCTCGAAACACAGCTAAATCTACCCGAAGCGACTGCTCATTCACGTGAGTACTCCCCCAGTCCTCCACTTACATGGCAGCCCAGGTCTTCACCATCTCACTTACCCCTGAGAACATCTCAAATATCAGACCTGGCCGTTCTCCTCTCACGCCGTGATCTCTTATCAGCAGGGCTCACAGTCTTTGATAACAAACCAGAGACTTATCTAGCCTGGAAATCTATGTTTTGCAATGCCATAGAAGATTTGAATCTAAAATGTAATGAAGAACTTGATTTAATTATCAAATGGCTCAGTGCAGAGTCTCTACAGCATGCTCTCAGAATTAGGGCTGTGCACATTAACGATCCGGCCACAGGGCTACAGCGCTTATGGAAAAGGCTGGACAGAAATTATGGCTCAGCTGAAGTGATTGAAGCTTCTCTGTTCAAACGTTTAGAGACTTTCCCCAGAGTCTCTCCAAAAGACACTCATCGTCTACAGGAGCTTGCTGATCTCCTCCTAGAGTTGCAAGCAGCTAAAAATGAAGGATACCTCCCAGGCCTTAGCTTTCTTGACACTTCAAGGGGTATAAACCCAATAGTGGAAAAGCTCCCACATAGCTTGCAGGAGGCATGGGTGAATCAAGGGTCGAAGTATAAGAGAGAACACCATGTCCACTATCCACCTTTCTCGTTTCTGGTTCAGTTTGTGAATGGCTATGCAGAAATGAAAACAGATCCTAGCTTCACACTGCAAAATTACAACAGTGCACACATGAGAGAGGAAAGACCGCCGGTGAGACCAACCCGTTTCAGACCCCCCTTTACAGCGAACAAAACGCAGGTTAGCTCATCCGAGGCTAAGCCAATGCCTCAGTCGCTCGACCCTGACAAACAGTGCCCCATTCACAGCAAGCCACATTCACTTGCCAAATGTAGAGGGTTTAGAATGAAAACACTAGAGGAGAGAAAATGTCTTTTGAAACAGCTTTCAATTTGTTACAGATGCCTTTCCTCAACTAATCACAGAGCCAAAGACTGTAAGGAAGTCGTCCATTGTTTAGAATGCAATAGCGACAAACACATTTCTGCCATGCATGTTGGTCCACCCCCATGGACAGTCAGAGACTCTAACACATCACAAGAGGTACATGGCGGGGAGACAGATCCCCCAAACCCCACAGAGACTACATCCAATTGCACGGGGGTATGTGGACAAGGACTGCAAGGGAAATCGTGTTCTAAAATTTGTTTAGTAAATGTGTATCGCAGCTCAGCCCCAAAAGAGAAGAGAAAAATGTATGCCATTTTAGATGATCAAAGCAACGTCTCACTAGCTCGTTCCTCCTTTTTCGACATGTTTGATTTGCACAGTGAAGCCCTTCCATACACACTGAGGACGTGCTCGGGCACAGGAGTCAAAATGGGACGTAGAGCTCAAGGCTTTGTCATTGAAGGTGTTAATGGGAAAGTGTCTATGCCACTGCCAGTTCTGACTGAATGTAACCAGATTCCAGATAACAGAAGTGAGATACCTACCCCAGGAGCTGCAGCTGCTCATCCTCATCTATCTCACATAGCCAGTGACATACCACCACTTGATCCATCAGCGGATATTCTTCTCCTATTAGGTAGAGATGTCATTCGGGCTCATAAGGTTCGCTGCCAGGTGAACGGCCCCCACGAAGCACCCTATGCTCAACAGCTTGATCTTGGATGGGTGGTTATTGGAGACGTCTGTCTCTCAGGTGCCCACAAACCCACAGTGACATCTTATAAGACAAATATTCTTGACAATGGCCGCCCTAGCTTCCTCTCTCCTTGCGAGAATAGAATTTATGCCAAGGTAAATTGCACAGAAAGAAAACCTTTTGCCCAAAGCGCACAGGTCAAATATGAGCTGGGGAAACACATCTTTAAACAAACAACGGATGATGAAAAGATAGCACTGTCCGCCGAAGACAAGGCATTTCTGAACATTATGCATACTGAGTTTGTTAAAGATGAATCGAATGATTGGGTAGCCCCACTGCCTTTCCGGCATCCTCGACAACGCTTGCCCAACAACAGAGAGCAGGTTCTCTGTCGCCTCAAGTCACTAAGGAAGACATTGAAAAAAAGACCCAAGATGATGGACCACTATGTGGAGTTTATGAAAAAACTATTCAAGAATGGACATGCAGAAAGGGCTCCTCCCCTCATGCCACGACAGGAATGCTGGTATCTTCCACATTTTGGCATTTACCATCTGCAAAAGCCAAGTAAAATTAGAATAGTTTTTGACTCAAGTGCTCAGTGTGAAGATCTGGCTCTCAATCAAGTACTGCTCAAGGGCCCTGATCTCAACAGCAGTCTTGTGGGTGTGCTCCTGCGCTTCAGAGGCGAACCATTCGCTGTAATGGCTGACATAGAGCAAATGTTTTACAACTTCAGAGTCCGGGAAGATCACCGCAATTACTTGCGCTTCTTGTGGTTCCACGATCACAATTTGGATGGAGAAGTGGAGGAATTACGCATGACTGTTCACGTGTTTGGGAATTGCCCATCACCTTCAGTGGCCATTTATGGACTGAAGAAGATTGCTGCGGAAGGAGAGAAAGAATATGGCAGTGATGTAAGAGAGTTTATCGAACGCCATTTTTATGTTGACGATGGGCTTAAATCATTCGTCTCTGAATCTCAGGCTGTCGATGTGCTTCGCAGAACACAAAGGTTGCTAGCTCAATCTAACATTCGACTGCACAAAATCTCGTCAAACAGTTCTGTTGTAACCAGTGCCTTCCCACATGAAGATCTTGCTACAGGTCTAAAGGGACTTGCGTTTGAACAACTTTCCCCACCTGTGCAACACAGCCTGGGTTTGGGTTGGGACCTGACTACAGACCAGTTCTCATTTCTCACAACTGAGATCAATGACAAGCCGTTTACAAAACGCGGAGTGTTGTCAGTTATCAACAGCTTGTTTGACCCCCTTGGCTTTGCGGTTCCAGTCAGCATCGAAGGCCGCTCAATTTTGAGAGAGATTTCTACTGCTGTCAGTGATTGGGATACCCCGCTCCCAAGAGAGAAACAGGAAAAGTGGAAACAATGGAAAGACTCTCTAAAACATTTACAGCTACTTGAGATTCCTCGAATGTACACGACCATTTCCATGTCTGGAGCACAGAGAAAGGAAGTGCATATTTTCTGTGATGCGTCCACAAAGGCCGTCGGAGCTGTTGCTTATCTGAAGCTCACAACCAGTAATGGGCAGAGTGAAGTAGGGTTTCTTTTTGGCAAGGCCAGGCTCGCACCGAAGCCAGATATCACTATTCCCAGATTAGAGCTTTGTGCTGCTGTGTTGGCTGTAGAAGTCGCAGAACTGACTAAGGAAGAGCTTGCCATCTCGATAGATGAGGTAAACTTTTACACAGACTCGAAGGTAGTGCTTGGCTACATTTTTAACGAAAAGAGACGTTTTTATGTGTATGTCCATAATCGCGTGGAGCGCATTAGACGTTCTACTCAGACCTACCAATGGCATTATGTGCCCACACATCTTAACCCAGCCGACCAGGCCACAAGGTCACTGCCCGCGGAGCATCTACCCCTTTCCACATGGCTCACAGGCCCTGCCTTTCTCATGGACTCCGGCATAAGTTCCATCCGAGAAGAGTCTTTTGATCTTATTAGTCCAGAAACCGACACTGAACTTCGTCCAGAGATAGTCTCTTGCTCTACCTCCTTGACAAGAAATGACCTCGGAGCTACAAGGTTTAAAAGATTCTCTAACTGGACTCGTTTGACAAAGTCCATTGCCAGATTGCAGCACATTGTTAGGTCCTTCAAAGGAACTTCAGAGAACACGTGTAAGGGATGGCATAAGTGTAATTTACACGTATCTCTGGAACAACTACGGCTAGCCGAAGCCATGATTGTGTGCACAGTGCAAAGAGATGTGTATGCTCAGGAAATAAGGTGTGTGAAAATGGGTAGTCCCATACATAAACAAAGCTCACTCATCAAGTTAAGTCCATTCATGGACAGTAACTCAGTTCTCAGAGTTGGGGGTCGACTAGCAAAAGCGCAACTCACCACAAATGAAACGCACCCCATGCTTATTCCCGGCAAACACCATGTGGCTCAGCTCATAATCAGACACTTTCATGCACAAGTGCACCACCAGGGCAGACACTTTACAGAGGGCGCCATCAGAGCGGCGGGTTTCTGGATAGTAGGTGGAAAGAGGGCAGTTAGTACTGTCATCTTTAACTGTGTCATGTGCCGTAGATTAAGGGGCAAACAGCAAGAACAAATCATGGCAGACTTGCCAGAAGACAGGACGCACATAGGCCCTCCATTCACTTGTGTAGGCCTAGATGTTTTCGGCCCATGGTCTGTCACAGCAAGAAAGACACGAGGAAGCCAAGCAGGTTCAAAGAGATGGGCAGTCATTTTCGTATGTATGAGCACTCGTGCCATACATATTGAAGTCATTGAGTCCATGGATACTTCTTCATTTATAAATGCACTGCGACGCTTCTTCGCCATTCGAGGTGCCGTTAAATTGCTCAGGTCGGATTGCGGCACAAACTTTGTGAGCGCTTGCCGGGAACTCCAAATAGACAAAAGGGGCTGTCACAACGAGAAAATCAACACATATCTTGCAGACGGAGGCTGTCGGTGGCAGTTTAATCCACCACACGCTTCGCACATGGCAGGGTCTTGGGAGCGCATGATTGGTGTTAGTCGGCGGATCCTGGAGGCAATGTTGCTGCAGCATAAAGATGTGAAGCTCACGCATGAGGGTTTAGTGACATTCATGGCGGAGGTAACAGCGATAGTTAATGCACGGCCACTTACCACAGTTTCCACTGATCCTGAACATCCTGAGATTCTTACTCCAGCCATGTTGCTTACACAAAAAATTGGAAGTTCTCCAGTTCCACCAGGCCAGTTTGACAACCATGACCTCTTCAGAGCACAGTGGAGACGCGTGCAGTACCTTGCGAACATCTTCTGGGGAAGATGGAAGAGGGAGTA
The DNA here is from genome assembly GCF_049309525.1 of Garra rufa. NCBI lineage: Eukaryota > Metazoa > Chordata > Actinopteri > Cypriniformes > Cyprinidae > Garra > Garra rufa. The sequence goes on from NC_133378.1 coordinate 42,216,498, forward strand.
CCTCGATGGATTACAGTGTCGTCGCAAGTGGAGGACGCCGAAGCCAAATCTACAGGTTGGAGATGTTATTGTCCTTAAGGACGGACAAGAGAAAAGAAACGCCTGGCCTATTGGACGCGGAACAGAGGCTGTACTTGAGACCTATCTGTGAAGTTATCTTATTGGTGTCACAGGAGTGCACCTAAAAAGCTTCGCGTATCCTTTTAAACAGTAGTGGGTGTGACGCCTTACAGGCGTCAGGCGGGGAGTATTCTGTCCCTCAAGGTTGGTTTGTGTGTTTGAATAAAGTTTGGAGTAATTGGTCAAGAAGAAGCCATTTAATAATTATTATGGGTAAACGCTGCCATCTTGTGGCGCACTGCGGAAGCAGCCGGTTCCACTTAAAATAAACTGGTAATAGGGCGTGGCCTGTTCGTACGAGCCACGCTTATCGGAAGAAGTTGCATGTATCGTGTCTCTGCCTCTCGTTAGAATCGGCTGACCTGGATAAGGCATGATCTGTAAGTTTAATGTTCAGCAAAAAACATTCATAAACATAAGTGCTTCATTTGCCGATGTGATGTTTCATATGTTATGTTTTTGTGATATTGAAGTGGTCTGAGTGTCTTAGCTTGTGCTAGCTAGCCACTTACTGTATGCTACATGGCAGTTCATAGATTTGTTACTAAGTGTAGGGACTGATATTTGATCTGGTATTTTGAGTGGTAACATTTTGTTGATTATCAGTTTAAAGAGTGACATTTTATGTAGATCCATGTATGGATGTGTTATTTATGTCTTTATTGTTTTTGTTACAGTTTTACAAAATAAAAAGGGAAAACAGTGAACTCTCCAAGAGCTCCATACAGCCTCAGGAGTTTTTACTAAAACCTTTGATGTTTAGCTCGCTGCATACGCTAATGTCCACGTTTAGCTGAGGGCAGAAGATATATATATATTTAGCATTTCACTAAAATTTCATGGTCCTCGGAATACATTGTTGCATGCAATACTTCAAAATAAAGAAGAGAGCTACTGAATGAAACAAACAAGTCTTTAAGCATTCTCTTTATCAACGCTTAAATGCAAGTAAGATTAATTAAAAAAATTGTGCAAAAAGCTTTATGTTTTTATCAGATACTATATCTCACCTTTGTCTCATTATCCAACAAAGATGTTTTGTTTTTTTGTCATAGTCGTCCAGATGAAAGATCAGGATGTTCACGTTATGGAGTAGAGGCTGGAAGAAGGTTTCTGCATCTCTTTTAAAGAGGATTAGGATAGGGGCAACTATTCTGGCAGCGTTAATGACTGACTGCACAGATTCAGGGCTCTCTCCCCGCAGCAGGAAGATCTTTTCGCTGAAGACGCGGCATGAGGTCAGTGTTAGCTTCTCCACTGCATCAAGGAAGGGCTCAAGTTTCTTCAGCCCCTTTAGTGTGTCTTTGAGAACGGCATCCAGATTCTCCTCCTGCTGATTTCTATTGATGCTTCTCAGCTTCTCAAGCTCTGCCTCTCTCTCAGAGCTCCATTTTTCTTCTTGGCCACAGAAGTCCCTTACGATCTCAATGTAATTGAGTGTTTCCATGACATACACTATGAGCCGGTTCTTTAACTGTTCCCTGTGCCGCAGAACAAAATAACAATGTACATTTTGTACATTCATTTATTGTTATAAATGTATTTGTCACACTCTGGCGGGTAATGGACTGGAGATGGAGAACCGGAGTAAATGAAATATAAAGTTTATTAAATAACACACTGAATATTCAAACAAACAAAAACCAGGAACATGAACAGAGAACATGTAATGTTATCGACGGACACTGGGGTGTGATCTGACACAGACTAATATACTCAACAAACAGGGCGTGGCTTCAAACGAGATAACAAGATGACGAGGGGGAAATACAAATATGGGCATGAATAAACCAATACAGACAAAACTAGAAGGGGGAGACAAGGACTAAACCATTAAGACTAGAAACAGAGGGGGAAAAACACTGGGAAGACATAATCCTGACAGTATTCAAGTAACACTATATTTTAAGGTGGCTTTGTTACACGTTACATGTACTTACTATTAAAATAACAATTTATTATTCATATTTACATCTAAGTAACTCTAGGCCAAACCTTAACCATATAGTAAGTACATGTAATTAATTAATATTACTTAGTACTTAAATGTATAATTATACTGCAATAAAGACACCTTAAAATAAAGTATAACTGTATTCATTATACTTTTTATTCCCCATAGGTGAAGGCAACTACTATGTTATATATATACATTTATATTTGGTGTTATATATTAATAATGAATATATTTTAACATTTTAGGCACAAGAAATTCATTTATCAGTACTTACAAAGCAGACAGCTTTTTTTTTTATTAACTTTTGAATTTGACCATTGCTTAGCTCCCATGGCATCATGGGAATAATGCCCATCCAATGCACACACTGTAAAGAACAATTTGTTGAGTCAACTTAAAATATAAAAAAATGTTTAAGTTCAGTCAACTTAAAATGAAGTGACAACTTGGATATTTAAGTCAATTTGACTTAAAAAATTTAAAGCAGTTGGGTAACTGTTTAGCTTCACTTAGTACAACTTAACTGTAACAAGCGAGGCGACTGAGAGTGAGGATCCAAATGCAAGGCTTTATTAAAACAGATCGTGGTCGAACAGTCAGGGTCGAAAACACCAGCAAACAACAACAGCAAAGATAATCCAATAGCGTAATCCATTAAACAGGCGTGGGTCAAAATCCAGGAGAGCAAACAAAGTAACAAAGAAAACAAACAATGAAACAAAACTAGGAACAAGGCTAAACTATGATTAAACTGACACTGAAACAAACAAGGAAAATAACTAGGGAACTAGGAAACCAGGAAACAAGGGAAAAACGCTTGGTAGAGTAGCTAGGAGCAAACAATACTTCGTGGTGTGTGTGTGTTCTGAGCATGCTTTATGGCTGACAAACAGGAAGTAACCAGCGAAGCAGCAGAGGGAGCAGCAACAGTCAGTGAGGGGCAGGGCTCCCTCTGCTGGCCTGGTGTGACATTAACATTTTAAGTTGACAATTTATTTGAGTTGACTGAACTTAAAATTTTAAGGCAACCAGGTAACAATTTATTTTAAGTTAACTAAACAAATTATATATATATATATATATATATATATATATATATATATTTACAGTCTCAGCGTAATCATTGGCCATCAGGGTATTTCTCACCTACTGTTTTTTTGCATACTGAGGTTTCAGACATACTATTCATCACTCGTACTACTATATATTAACATAACTGCCCTATGGCATAATTTTGGCCCCTATGTCAGCACTGATTGACAAAAATAAAATAGTATTGATTTATAGATCCTGTCACTACTGACAGACAGGTGTGACAGACATGTTGTGGCATGAGGGTATGCTAATAATTAGAGTTAGACTAAACCAGGCCATAGTTCAATTAGGACATTTAAATATTTTTTTTTAAATAAATGTTCCTTAGAAAAAACATTACTGGTGTGCATCTTGAGACAAAACAAAGGCGCTGACATGTTTTAAGATCAATCATTGCAAGTTGAAATTTTAGTCTGGGATTAGGCTTTAAGCCTTGTCTGTGAAACCAGGGGAAAATGTCATATTTTGATCTGAAATTAAGAATTACATCGGCTTAACATCAACAAAAAAAGTGGCATTTTTATTTCTTCTTACCTATAATGCCTAGTGTTTTAGTTAAATTAATTTCAGGGCTACTAAAATCTGAAGAGTACCTGCTTGAAGGCCTACCAGGGATTTTGAAATTTTGCGAGCCCTGATCCTGTTGTATACCTCCAGAAAAAAAAAAAAGATAGTGACTCCGTTTGCTGATTTGGGAAAAATGTCCACTCTTTTTTAAAGATTTTTAAAAGCAATGCCCAAGCAAAGACCTGTTGTTTTACAGGCTGCCACAGATGAGTTAATTTTATGTTTGTGTGAATTAGCTCCTAATGTTTCTCAGGGTAATATCTCACACACATTATCAATACCAGAAACTGAAAAGAATTGTAACTGAATTTTTTTTTTTTTTGCTGATAAGAAAGTCGGAGTCAAAAGAAAGAGACAGTACCTGGACAAGCTTTCGTTGAAAAGGGTGTATGAACTATATCCTGTCACCGCATGTGAGTCTGTACACCAGGTTGTGGAGAATGATCTGAATATGAGCATCAAGAGTATTTTGCACAGGACTGATCTGGAACCACATGAAAAGGCAAAGGTGTACACATCTGTATTGCAGAGGTTTTTAACATTAGCTAAGTGAGGGCCAGGGAGACCTACACCAGTGTTGGGTACGCTACTTAAAAAAAAAATTAGTTATAAAAGTAACTAATTACCAGGGAAAGTAACTATTGTGTTACTATTGTATTCATATATATATATATATATGTGTGTGTGTGTGTGTGTGTGTGTGTGTGTGTGTGTGTGTGTGTGTGTGTATATATTTATATATATATGTATGTATCTGAAAATATACTTACCATCACTCATCATACCAATATGATATTATGATCATTTAGCAACTCAAGTAATTACAATAAACATGTATGAATGCTTATTTGTCATGTTTGCTGGTGGTGGTGCTTAAGATATTGTTTGTCATTTAGTGTTTCTATAAAAAAGGGAAAATCTAAAAATAATACTGGTAAGATAACAAAACTACTATGAATTCTGCTGCTAAAAACATTATAAAGCACACTAAGGATTAATGAGATGCTGGGTTCATGAATATTAATCATGTTGTCTGTGTTCGCTCAAACTGATTTGCTGAAATCAAAATAGGGATGATAATAGGTGAGCGCCAGCCAATGAATTTGCCGTTTGTGTGTTAGTTCCGCCTACTACCACTAAGGGGGAGGAGCCTGTTAAAATATTCTAAAGTATCCTTTCCATGGTCAATGTCTAATTACAAAATGTTTTTTTACAGTATTCATTTTGAGGTTTTAAGCTTTCAGAAGATATCTAATTTATGATTATTACTAAAACTGTGACAGGAAAAAGGAAACAAAAAAATGTTTTTGTGACAAAGGCCAGAACTCCTGTTATGATGTATATGTTTTGCTACATAATTTGTAATTTACATTATTTATTTATATGCTACATAATTTTTAACAACAAGCAATGGTAAAATATATTTAGGAGTCTTAGGCCTTTGCAATGACACAGTGATTTGATTAGGATTTAATTGTAATCTGTTGAAGTAAACTTGGGCGTCCCACCAAAGGGGCGGTGAAAGTTTAGTCTGAGATTTTAAAATAAAAAACTACTGAACATGATGTTGGAACAACTGAAATGCTCTCATCATGAGCAGAAAACAAAGTTACTAAATTTGCCTTTTCATGCCATCCATACTAGAACTGATTCAATCTAAATATTTTTTCCCAATTATAGTTTCAACATGCTGAACAATATTGTTCATTTATACAATGATATATAGTCCTATTACAATTATTAGCACTCCAGTCAACAAAGAAAATTAATTGCATTTTTATTTCATGCACTGACTTCCAAAACCAACCTGGGCTGTGTTTCCCGATAACAATTGATCTTAGCGCTTAAGAGCGTTTTCTACGAGTCACTTTGCGAACGTTCGTTATTGTTTTACGTGCGTTTCCCAAAAATGCACTTAACACAAATGCACGTAGCCCTGCTTTAAGTGCTACTTAGGAGTCGCTATCCATTGGTAAAGTGCTGAAATGTCACATGCTGTTATAGCAATCCATCTAATTTTTTATTTCCGATTCTTCTTCTACTTGTGTGAATGTGTATTCAACTCGAATAACATAAAAAGTCCTGCGATTTCTTCTTGAGCAAGTTTAAAAACATAAATTAACTGGAAAATAAAACAAATCTAACAGTCCTTGCCGGAAATGACATCTGCATCATTTTCGATATTTATATGGAACCTTAATTATTTAAGTAGAATTATGTATAAATGTATTTATTTATCAACAGTTGCTTATCTCACATCAAAATAAATCAATAAGTAAATAAATAAATAAATAAGCTCTTACATTCATTTTTGAAAAGTTTATCCTAATTATCTTTAATTAGGACAAAAATTTAAATAAGCACATACCTAGGGGTGGAGACACTAGCAAAATGGCTGAAACCAAAAAACAAAGAAAAGACATTTTTCAATAAGAGCTAATTAATATTATTTTAGAGGAGGTGGAGCTACAAAAGCTCCTAGGTTTACCTCCTATTGACAGACACTTACCATCTTGAAATCTAGTTCAATTAGATTTAAGTATTTTTTTTATAAATGTGCCTTAGGAAAAAACTGATGTTACTGGTGTCCATCTTGAGACAAAACAAAGGGAGTGATATATTGTAAGATCAGTCAGTGCAAGTGTCCTTCAGTAAAAAAAGCTCAGACTTGCATTTTAGTCTGGACTATAGGCTTAAGCCTTGTCTGTGAAAAGAGGGGTATATATTTTACTACAGCTTGAGTCTTGAGGGTGTGTGTGGCAATATAGTATTAGGGCCTATCTATTAGCCTATCGATATAGGTGCAGAAAAATGTTTAATGTGCACATGCTTTATCAGCACTGTTTTATATAAATGTACTCTTCATATACATTTATAAAAGGACAACCTTTGACCATTATGAACCTAACAAGAGAATAAATTCAGGGAAGAGATAATTAATGCAACTTCTAAAATCAGTGATTCAGTTTCTTCAAGTGGGGCCTTCTGCAATTAGTGAAATAGATGACAATCAGTGTGCGACATGTGAATATTATCACAGCCTGAAAAACTTTAAGTTTTAAGTTTGTAATTTTAATTAAAACTTTTTTTCATTCTAACATTTATTATGTAAAATTTTTTTTTACTTATTTATTATTTCTATATTGAATTGTGTAATGAGTAGAAAATAGAAATGAATAAATATATACGTACCAATAAAATGAAAAATTACTTTGAAGAGAAGTACATTTTAGGTGCAATTTGCCGGATGTCCAGCAGGTGCCCTCATAACTCTGTCCCCTTACGATGCACTTAAAGGGATAGTTCACCCAAAAATGAAAATTTGATGTTTATCTGCTTACCCCCAATGCATCCAAGATGTAGGTGACTTAGTTTCCTCAGAAAAATACAAACGAAGATTTTTAATGAAAACCGGTGCTGTCTGCCAGCCTTATCATGGTTGTGGATGGGCACCAAACCTTTAAAAGTAAACAAAAACATGCACAGACAAATCCAAATTACACCCTGCGGCTCGTGATGATACATTGATGTCCTAAGACACGAAACGATCGGTTTTTGCGAGAAACTGAACAGTATTTATATCATTTTTTACCTTTGATACACAGCCACGTCCATCTGTCCTGAGCACGAGTTTGGCATCAGTCACGTCACATGTGCACGCGCTCCAGTGTAGAATACGCAAACATCGGAAGCGATATGTTGCATGAATACGACACAAATTGTTTACACAGAGCACAGAGATTGTGGGCATGGCGGCTATTCAAAATGGTAATTACTTGCGTGTATCCTGGTTGTTTAAACCAATTTAAAGCTAAAAGATTAAGTTTGCTTGCACAAACTCATCCATTTCACTGATTTTCCCTTACGGCGTTTGCATATTCTACGCCAGAAGCGCGTGCAAACTCGTGCTCAGGACAGATGGAGGTGGCTGTGTATCAAAGGTAAAAAATGATGTAAATACTGTTCAGTTTCTCACAAAAACCGATCGTTTCGTGTCTTAGGACATCAATGTATCGTCACGAGCCGCAGGGTGTAATTTGGATTTATCTGTGCATGTTTTTGTTTACTTTTAAAGGTCTGGTGCCCATCCACACCCATGATAAGGCTGGCAGACAGCACCGGTTTTCATTAAAAATATTCGTTTGTATTTTTCTGAGGAAACAAAGTCACCTACATCTTGGATGCATTGGGGGTAAGCAGATAAACATCAAATTTTCATTTTTGGGTGAACTATCCCTTTAAGGCTTTACGATTACTCCAGAGCACTCGTAAATCTACGAAGATTTTCAAGTGCTACTTAAGTTACGATGTTTTTGGGAAACAGACCGTAATATTAAGATCAGTCGTACGATCATTTTTACGAACAACTTAGGCTTACGATGCTTTTGGGAAACGCAGCCCTGGGTCATTCCAGGGATCTGATGCCTTTTGTGTCCCCAGATTGTGACATTATTGCCTTAAATAAAAACGTATTTTATCTTTAGCATTTAAGGGGAGACACTGCAGGCGAAAACATGCACCTTTCAAGTTTGAGATTTTGGGCTTTTTGGTTTCTCATAAAGTGTTTTTTTAGACTAGTGGAAAGAAAACATCCAAAAACACTGTTAAGTGTTTCTTTTATAGCACTTGATCTCTTTGTGTCAATAGATTTCAATCACAATGCATAATTTTAAAGGCGGTTTTACAGAGGGATTTGTTCACATATAATTTGCTTTATTTTATACAACATTGACACGAAATGACACCCAATATTCCCTCTGTAAAAACTTCTGACTCTAATATTTAAAAAAAAATTAAACAAGAATTTTGAAACTGACTTCATCCAGTGTTTAGATTTTTGTACTAGAAATGTATGCAAATGAGCACATATTAACATTTTAGAAAACTTGCAATACAAAAAAAAAAGTTTGCAATTATCAATATAATCAAACAACTGGGTAAGTAAGGTGATAACTATTACTTAATTTTTTTTACCCAATTCACCTCGCCTTAAATTAAAGTAGCATTTAAAAAATATATTTACTTAACAGATCTGTGTTATGCATTTCTTCTAATTTGTTTCACTATGTATGGGCCACAAGAAAAATATTAAGCCAGTTATATACATGCTATATGTTGAAACAGATAAATAATGAATTCCTGTAGATATTAGAGAAAGCAGAACATCTTAAATTCATCTAAAGAAGAAGATGTTGCGAGTAACGTTCTGTAACGTTACTTCTTTTTGTTTTACATATATTTCCATGCAAAGTTCATTACAAAATCAAGCAGGATATTTATTAAGTCCTCATTGGTGCCTGCAGATATTACACTGACATTGTCAACTCACCTGATAGCCATGCCTTAGTTTGATCAAATCCGGATTGAGAAATCACAAAAAGCATAAAAAGTGAAAGCTATAAGATCTAAATGAGAGTTTTCTATTTCTGATCTGGTATTTACGCAGGACTTTCACCCTTGAGTTAATGTCCCTCCCTCAGCTGCACTGCTCCATAGAAAAACAAACAAAACCACAAAGATAGGGACTGATTTGAATTGAATGTTATTGGTCTGATGTCAATTTTAGATCTCTAACCCAGAACTGAACCTGCCCTGGAGCAGGTTAGCTGTGGAGTGTAAGTTACTTTGGCAATGAATGCAGCTAAAAGGTCATCAATATAACATACTGTGTTTTGGTCCAGTTTTGCCACAACAGTTACAGTTGTTATAACACACTTTTATAACAGTCAAAGCAAAGCCAATGTTAAAAAGTCAAGGTTCAAGAGCCCAACTAAAGCAAACAGTGATCTTCATTATGGTAGTGTCCAAAGAAAACCATCTAAATATCTGTTAATTCTCAATAAGGTCTTATTTAGAAATAGACTTTTAAATAGACTATAGTTCAACCATAGATCGTGAAACTTGCACGTTTTGTCCATTAAGATAATCCTCACAAAATAATACAACTTTTATGAATTTTCAAGCCTAAAAAAAAAAAAACTTAGGCTTTAAACAGACCACATCAGTCGCTCACCTTCAACATCACCAACACCGTGTTTCCCACAAACTTTTTCAAACTTATTTTAGAAACATGTTCAGTATAAAGGACTTCTTCTGTGGGTGAATTTTTATTCCATGTTACATTAATCTTTTCATATAAAACTGGAATAAATTCAAAACTAGATTCAAAATAAAACTGAAATGAAACATTAATAATAAACAGTAAGGAGTGAATAAATGAAATAATCATTACTAAAGCACATTTCGAAATAAGATCCATTACAGGTCAGCAAATCCGTGATTAATACGAATATTTTAGTTAAAAACGAGTTTCCACATAGTATTCAATAAAAATCTAGTGCATGAAATTATTAAATAACAGCAGAGTGAAGGTTTTTTTTTAAATTATGGTAAGATTAAAGTGAATAAAGTACCATATTTTAGCTATAATTTTGTTACGGTGGTTACACGAAATCTTATTTTATCCTTTCTACTAGAAAATCCTCAATCGTTCTGCTTTCTAACAGCTTCATGTGGCCGTAAACATTTAATTTTAACGTGACTTCAAGTATGCATCAGTAAAGTTTGACCGCGACCATATAAAGCTGGTAAATGTGGTGTTAATCGTAATGAGTTTGCCTTATTGTACGAACCCAGAGTCTCCGCTGGTTACATCAGTAATAAAACAAGCATTTTCCATACAAATCTTGTAGCTTCATTTTTGGGGGAAAGCAAAAAGCATAAAATTGTCGAAACAACAATATAAAATACGGGGAACTAGTTTGGTTATTCTACAGTTAACTGTACTACAAATTATACTAAAATTAGAAAATACTGTAAATTGATAAACTGTTATGTGTGATGACGTTTAATGTCTCCGACAGGCGCCTGTCCATTTAGCAACTTGTTAGCAACCGTCTTTTTTAAGAAGCATAACAGCTTAAAAAAAATCACAAGTGGGGAGTAACTGGTGTGTTTTGTTGTACATTAAAACGTGAAAGTATCTTGTGCTTGTGTTAACCACAGACCTTATTTAAGGGATTTAACCAAAATCCCATTCAAAAACCCATTGATTTTGGGGCGATGGAACCGGAAGTGCTAAAATGCTAACTCGCTTCCGGGTTTTTGCCTACAAAGTGACGTCATAGTTCCCCCGCTCTATTGTGGATTTACCTGTGTGGATTATATTAAAGACTTTGGTTTTGACCTTTCATCATCAATTAATTAATCACATAATTATTTCATTAATTTCAGCACTGCTTTAGTGTTATTTAATTGTAGTGTGTACACATTATAAATGTTCATTTAAAACTGAGGATGTGTGACTGACTGTGATTTTATTGTAAAAGTTACAAAAAAACAGCATGTAATGTAATGCAACAGCAATAAACTGTAATTAATTGACAGCGTTTGTAGAACTGTGCTACCAGTAAATTCCTGTTATTTCAATAAACTGTAAAATGCAGAGTCAGATTAAACCATCAGATTAACTGAATGAAAAACTCTATTTTCAGTGAAATGTGAAGGTCCACAGAAAACGGTTATGTAAGGCCTTGAACTGATTAGGAGAGTAAATATTTAATTGAACTATGTCAATGTGTGTTTGCACAAGAGAGATCTCTGTACTAACAGTACCTTTGATACTGGGCCAAGTTTAGATCTATGATTTGATGTATTGTGACACAAGGATGTTGGTATTGTTGTACTTTGGCTGAAGCAGGACAGGGACTGTCTACGTTTTTCTCTTCTACAACATGAAGAGAAAAATGTATATACCGTCCCATCCTGAGGGTGGTTCTAGGTTCAGTGCATATCTGGGGCTTTAGGCTGTCACAAAACAGACATCCAATATTTGTGATCCAATTATTTAATGTAATATTGTAATATGCCATTGTTGCATTACTAATGCATTTTCTAATAAACCTCTCTAAAGATTTCTAAATCTTTCAAAATTACTGAAGCTAAAACTAAAAAAGCCCCGTTAACCTCAGGCCATTTTCACACTTCTAGGCTGGTCAGGTCGGTTTCACACAAGTGCAGCACAACATTACATATCGCTTTAAATTCAGTTTTAAAGGGCTCTTATTCCTATGCATAAGGAATGATGAATTTTCAACCTTAGGACTTTACAGTTTTTCTCAGTCGCTTGCATTTCTCTAATCATGCTTAATATTTGCAAAGAAGTATGTGCATCTCTCAAAACAATTTGTACGAACAGCACCACACAATGAATTACATGCAAAAGCCTGTAACTTACTCAAAATCTTTACTTCATCTCTCAAAAGTAATACGTGAATATATCAGTGCCATCGGAATGAAAAGTCCTTGTGTCATCGTTCACAAACAAGATATATCCATTTCAAAAGGCATGTCGAAAATATACTTGACAGTTTATGACAACTAGATCAACCATTTTGCATTTAATGACTTCCATGATTAACTAATGACTGTGTTTTGAGAGGTAATTGGACAGAGAACTATTTACTTCATTTTGAGCGACATTAGCAACTGATAATGTAGGAAAACACATGAATGTACCATTGCAACTTGTTTAAAATAATGACAAAACTGCTTTTATGATGTGCACAAGTGATGTGGAGGTTGACCGTTGAACAAGTAGTTAATAATATTTCGCAGTATTACTGTTTTTCTGTATTTTTGATCAAATAAATGTAGCCTTCATGAGCATAATAAATAATAAACATTAAAAATGTTACTGGTCCCAAACTTTTGAGCACCATACAGTATGTCACAAAAGTGAGTACACCCCTCACATTTCAGCAACCATTTTAGTATATCTTCTCAAGGGACAATACTATAGAAGTGAAACTTGGATATATTTTAGAGTAGTCAGTGTGCAGCTTGTACAGTATAGATTTACTGTCCTCTGAAAATAACTCAACATACAGCCATTATTGTCAAAAGGGAGTACTCCCTAAGTGAACTTGTCCAAAGTGTCAATATTTTGTGTTAGCTCCATTGTTATCTTGCACTGCCTTCATCATCCTAGGCATGTAATTGACCAGAGCTGCAGGTTGTTGCTGGGATCTCCTCTATAATGACAGAGCTGCTGGACGTTAGACACATGGTGCTTCTCCACCTTACGCTTGAGGATGACCCACAGGAACTTAATAGGGTTCAGTTCTGGAGACATACTTGGCAACCCCATCACCTTCAGCTTCAGCTTCCTCAGCAAGGCAGTTGTCATCTTGGTGGTGTGTTTGGGATCATTATCATGTTGGAAAACTGCCTTTTGGCCTAGTTTCTGGAGGTTAAGGCATCATGTTCTGCTTCAGAATGTACAGTACATAATGGAATCCATGTTTCCCTCAATGAACATCAGCTCTCCAGAACCAGCAGCACTCATGCAGCCCCAAACCATGATGCTACCACCACCATACTGGACTGTAGGCAAGACACAGTTTTCTTGGGCATCGCCACACATGCTGGACACCATCTGAGCTGAACAAGTTTATCTTATAGTCTCATCAGACCACAGGACATGGCTCCAGTAATTCATGCTCTTGGTTGTCTTCAGCAAACCGTTTGTGGGCTTTCTTGTGAGCCAGCTTCAGATGAGGCTTCCTTCTGGGGGGACGCCTATGCAAACTGACTTGTTGCAGTGTGCGGCGTATGGTCTGAGCACTGACAAGCTGACCTTCTACTTCTGCAACCTTTAACCCTCTGGGCCTCTTCGGTCATTTTTGACCGAAAAATTTTATGTTTTGAATTTTTAAAAATCGTAGCTTCATCAGAATGAGATGACGCTTGGTGACTTTTGTTGCATTAGCTATGTGAGTACAAAAAAAAATCAGTGACATGATTCGGATATGTTAAAGGGTCAAAAAAAAAATAGTCACACTTGGCTCCTTCGCGGTCAGAAATGACCGACATAGGAAATGAATGGGAAATACGAAAAAATGTGATAATTCAGATAATCTTTTGGTAATACAAGCTACAAATGAGCAACTGTGCTGAAAAGAAGTGTTCAGCAAGCAAGGACTGACACTCTAAAATAACAAAAGTACAGAACTGACACACACACGCACACACACGCGCACACACACACACACACAGACACACACACAGACACACAGAAATAAGCAGAAAAATGCAAAACCTGATATTTATCCAATCAAAAAAATATCTAAACCTTGCCAAAATTTATCTTTTAGAATGTCTGAATATATTTCTAAATGCAAAGCCTAATAAAATGAAGAAACAGTAAAAAGAAAAAAAACAATAGGAATCCCAAAGCCCCTGTATATATGTATATAGGGAGACACAGGAGTTTACATGGCATTACACAAGTTTTTATTTTTTATGCCACTAGATGGTGCAATTTTCACTTTAAAAAAATGGATTTTAAATGCTTTTACTCTATTTTAATGTGAAATGTTGTATTTATTGAAAAATAATAAATACATAATTAATTAAAAAATATAATATAAAATATAATTCTACTGGGAAAAAAATGCTCATTAAAACTGTATAAATATTGCATAGATTCATAAAAAATGCTCAAAATTCTAAATAATAATTACAAAATATTATTGAACAAAAATATATTTAATTGATTTTCCTGAAGAAAAAAAAAAGTTACTTTTTAAGGCTTCGGTCACTTTTGACCGCGAGGGAGCCAAGTGTGACCCCTTAATGAGGAGGCCCAGAGGGTTAAAGCAATGCTGGCAGCACTCATGCATCTGTTTTTTTAAGCCAGATTCTGCACCTGACGCACAGAACGAGTGCTAAACTTCGTCGATCGACTCTTGCGAGGCCTGTTCCGAATGGAACCAATCTTGGAAAACCTCAGTATGACCCTGACCACTGTAGAGTAACTCAGAACCTCTAATAGCCTTGGCAATCTTTGTGGAGAACAACATTTCTAATTCTCAAATCCTCAAAGAGTTCTTTGCCATGAGATGCCATGAACATCCAGTGGTCAGGAATCCCCACTCAATCAATTATCTATCCATAACAACTAGAATCATGCTAGTAAGTTGTTAATCATGTTAACCACATGTTAGAAACATGTTAGTAACATGCTAGTCATGTTAGAAACATGCTAGTAATTTGTTAATCATGCTAGCAACATGCTAGCAACTTGCAAATTATGCTTACAACATGTTAGAGACATGCTAGCAACATGCTGGTAACTGGCTTATCATGGTAACAGCATGCTAGCAACATAGTGACATGGTAGTGTTAGAGAATGCTAGTCATGCTAGTAACTGGCTAATCATGTATACAACATGTTAGCCAACTTGCTAATCATGTTAATAACATGTTAGCTAATCATGCTAGTGACATGCTAGTGACATGCTAGTCATGCTAAAAACATACCAGCAACTTGCTTTTAAACTTATCAAACTTCTTAAAACTTTTTTTTAACTTTTCAAACTTTCTGGTCTGGCTTTCTCAAGCCAACTTAAAGTTTGTCTTTATATAGTTTTAACTGCTCTAATACAAGATGCACAAGTTTATATGGGCCTGCCAAGCAGATGAAAACATAAACGTGATGAATAGGACATGTGGATTTGCATGGAACAACATACTGCTGTTATCACTTAGGGTTTACTCACTTTAGTTGCCAGCTATTTTGACAATAATGGCTGTATGTTGAGTTATTTTCAGAGGACAGTAAATCTATACTGCTATACAAGCTGCACATTGACTACTCTAAAATATATCCAAGTTTTATTTCTATAGTGTTGTCCCTTGAGAAGATATACTAAACGGTTGCTGAAATGTGAAGGGAGTACACACTTTTGTGACATACTGTATGACTTTTTCATTTGTAGGAAAACTGTCAACAATTTGATGAATTTTATCTGATAAATAAGTTGTACTGTAATAATTATATGACATTTACTGTCAATACAAACACTTTCCCACAATTGGACTTTTTGCCGTTGTTCATGTGCATTTAATTTGCGTTTATTTTTTTGACAGGTCTTGAACACATAATTTTCACCTTTCAGCATAAATTTCTTATTTTATTTATACATAAAACAACTACAATAAACACTTCAAATGAATAAACGCATAGTTCTGAGAATTTCATTTCTGATCTGAAAAATGTACCAAAGCCACTGAGAAAAACTGTAATAGCTAAACATGCATGGGTAACCATGTAATATTTAAGCCCAAAATACACAGATAAGCTACTTCCTAAGTCCAATCAAAAACAAACTCGTATAAACATTGGGACACCAATTGGGTAAAATGGGATAACCCTAAGAAAAGCTGCATGTTTGCTTTTAATGTTTATTTTAGACATTCAGTTGAATCCACAAGAACTAAAAGCCATTAAATATGCATCTGCTTACCCACCAACATTAAGTAAAACAGTTGTTCAGCCAGTCGAGGAATAGGCAGTTTTATTTGTTCATTAACACACTTTTGATTCTTGCCTAAATAAAAACTATACATGATGCTGTTTGTACTTGGTGTAATATAGAGATGTAGAATAGTAGTTGCACATGTACACAGTGATCAAAAATCAAATCAGTCTCACACATTTCAATGACAAATCATATTTCAGGATACATTAGTTTTTAAATAATAATCCAAACACCTAGTGCAGGCATATTAATGGGTTAAAAATGCCAAAATTAGTCTATATTCAATGTTTCTCTCTTAATTATTTTTACAGTTGTAGCTACCAAACGATAGTAGAAAGCCATCAGCAACAGGCATTTACATAATGGACACAATCATTTGAGACACCAATTCTGTAGGAACAAGTGCAAAAAAACAACAACAAGTGACGATTACAGAAAAACAACAATTAATCTAATTAAAATAAATGAATGCAAAAAAAAATAAAAAAAATCAGGATTCTTTGGTGAATAGAAATATCCAAAGATCAGCATTTATCTGAAATAAAAAGCTTTTGTACATTATACACTATACCATTCGAAACCTTGGAGTCAATACAAGAGAAATTATAGAAATTAATACTTTTATTTAGCAATGATGCTTTAAATTGATCAAAAGTGACGATAAAGACATTTATAATGTTACAGAAGATTTCAGATAAATGCTGCTATTCTAAACTTTCTGTTCATCAAAGAAACCTCAAATAATTCTACTTAGTTGTTTTTGAGCAGCAAATCAGTATATTAGAATAATTTCTGAAGGATCATGTGACGCTGAAGACTGGAGTAATGATGCTGAAAATCCAGCTTTGATCACAGGAATAAATTAAATTCTAAAATATATTCAAATTGAAAGCAGTTATTTTAAATAGTAAAAATATTAAAAATTTTTACTGCTTATGCTCTCCTTTGAACCAAATAAATGCAGGCTTGGTGAGCAGAAGAGACTTCTTTAAAAAAAATCTTACTGTTCAGAAATGTTTAACTGGTGTACTTTTGGATTTCCCAATTTTTCCCATTTAATTTGAATGCATGCAACATTGTCCTTTCACACGCTTTTTTATATCTAAAGAAGAAATTGTTTCTCCAAAGTATTCTGGCTCTCGGTGATCGTCTTTATTCCTATGCATAAGGAATCGTGAATTTTCTGCCAGGCCTCCAGCTCCGATTTACACAAAACTGCCCTGGAGCGGATGAGCTTGGAGACCTCAGTCTCATTCCCGTTTGCAAGATTTATACTTTCTGTGACAATAAAATAGACATCCAGGGCCATAAATAATACATTTGCAAAGATAGATGTAACTCTAACAGACTTTGTGATCGCCAATGTTGGCGTTTTTGCCAGTTGCCCTGTCCTAGAGAGGTTTGTAGCCACCTCCGATACCTCACCGACTGTTTCCATTTCGATCTCAGCTGCTGCTCTTGCTGCAGTTGCTTGTTCACTTTTAGCCAGTTTATAGGTTTCAGCTGCACTCAGCCCATTCACAATCTCTTCAACCAGTTCTCCAGGTAATGGTCCTAAGGTCGTAAGATCAACTGCACTAGGCTGCAAATGTGTTTCAATGTTGGACGCTTGTTTCAAACATTCTTCAATCTTTATTATATCATCACTACAACTGTTTAAATAGCTTTGTGCATTGTGCTCATGGTGACTGTTGACTGCCATTTCAGCGACCCCTGTTACAAGAGTATTGGCAACACTGAGGCCCCCCAGAATGACCCCTGGCAGAGTAACACCCAATGATAGTCCTGCAGTGATAGGGGCAAGAATGATTCCAGCTATAGCTCCAGCAATAGACAAGGCACCCCCTAAAAACCCAGCTGAACTACCGGCCACAGTGGATATTCTGCCCCCCTTCTTCATCCTGTCCAGAAGAACTGCCGTCTCCTCCAGATCTGACAGGGACTTCCACATTCTGGAGCGACGTTCACTGAACACGTCAATGAATTTCTGAGCATTTCCCTGAAAGAGAAACGCCAGCCGAGTGTCCTGGTCCATCCTGGACAAGTAGGAAAAAGACAGAGTTGGTCATGTAGTATACTACTTTTTCACCTCTCAAACCATTTGATTTTAAAGGGATAATTCACCCAAAAGTGAAAACTTGATGTGCATCTGCTTACCCCCAGGGCACCCGAGATGTATGTGACTTTGTTTCGTCAGTAGAACACAAACGAAGATTTTTAACTTAAACCGTTGCAGTTTGTCAGTCATTTAATGGCATTCAATGGGACCCATGGCTTTAAGAGTCAAAAAAACATACTCAGACAAAACCACATTAAACCCTGTGGCTCATGGCGATACATTGAAGTCTTAAGACACACAACGATCTGTCTGTGCAAGAAACTGAATAGTATTTATATCATTATTTACCTCTGATCCACCACTATGTCCAACTGTCCTGAGTGCGTTCAAAACAGCCGGTGCGGGACACGTCAACTTTCGATTCTCGAATCGATATTCGATTACGATTTTCTCTTCGATTTTGATTCTCGATTTCAATTCTTGATTTGACAATATGAATGAATATAGATTTAATACAAATCCTGCATTTATAAAAAAAATTAACCGTGAACATAAGATTACAAGTGGTTAATTAATGAAAGGAAATTAAGAGCCACAAACCTGTATATAAACACTTTTTAATTTTAAGTACACTTGGGTACAATAAAGCAGAACTTAACTCTATATTTCAAATGTTTAAAATTAATAGACAGATGTCTTGTCAAATGGCTCCGCAGATTTGTAGTGTTACTACAGCATTTCACCTCAAGAGTTACAAATCAGGCATATAGATGTGTTCTTGTCCACTGTATCTTTATCTTGCTTGCAAAATGTTAAATGCTTCCATACCCCTGAATCTGCCATTTTAAGCAATGAATAAATAACGGACTCTCCTTTTTAACAGTGCAAGGTAAATAAGGGGATGACACCTAGTGGATTAGACTGGTAATAAGAATAGTGTAAATGTTATGTTTAATGCTTCTGTAAATAAATAGCGGAAAAAATCGATATGTGGCCTTTGAGAATCGATTTTGAATCGACTACATTTTAAAAAACGATATATCGAAAATTCTATTTTTTGCCCAGCCCTACACTGTAAAAAAAATTCACCAGTTTCAACTTAAAAACTTACGTTTAGCAGCTGCCTTAAGTGTTTAAGTTAAATCAGCTTAAAACTACAATTTATTTTTAACTTATTACAATAAAAATGATTTGATATAACTAGTGAGTTTAAATGACTTAAGTTGATTTAACTTAAAATCTTAAGGCAGCTGCTAAGCTTAAGTTTTTAAGTTGAAACTGGGGAAAACTTTTTGCAGTGTACTATGAATGCACTCAGGTCCTTGAACATTGCGGTGGATCAGGGGTCCTATTATGCTTTTTCACTTTTTGAATTTTAGCCAGTGTGTGGTGTGTATGTTTGGGCACAAAGAACACCTACAAAGTTACAAATCCACTCCAAAGGAAGAAATTTAGTTAAAAAAAAAAAAACTTTTTAAGAAGCATCCCCAAAACAAAATAAATACTTTGTAAAAGAGCATAATACGACCCTTTAATTTGTTTTTGTCTGTGTATGTTTTTTTGACTCTCAAAGCCGTGGATCCCATTGACTGCCGTTATATGACTGACAAACTGCAACGGTTTGAGTTACAAATCTTTGTTTGTGTTCTACTCAAGTCACCTACATCTTGGATGCCCTGGGGGTAAACAGATAAACATCACATTTCATTTTTTGGGTGAACTATACCTTCAAAAATGCTTGAGCTTGAGATCTCACCTGATTTCACACAGCTGCTTCAAATCATCAAGCATTTGAATCATGGCATTCTCACTTACGTCCAAAATCAGCTCCACTACAGGTTGAGCTGTTTTATGTCTGTAAAGAATTTCAGTGTAATTAACAAAGACTTGTCACCGTTTTCTCCTCTCAACATTGAATTAGATTAGAAACATATATACTTACTTATAGACGTCTCCAGACAAATCTGAACTGTTGGGAAAACATGAATAGAAACATTGTCTGATTATGGTATTCATGAAAAATCTGAAGTGATACAATGCTGCTTTGGGTAAGAAACTTGGGTAAAACTTTACCCTTCATCATAGCTCTCAAGAAATTTGTTCATTTAATATGGTGCCTTAAAGGAACACGCCACTATTTTTGAAAATAGGCTAATTTTGGAACTCCCCTAGAGATAAATAGTTGAGTTTTACCATTTTCAAATGAAAATGAAGACTGAAGAGTTTCGATATTTTTCCAATTTAAAACTTGACTCTTCTGTAGTTACTTCATGTACTAAGAAAAATGAAAAGTTGCGATTTTCTAGGCAGATACATTTTCTAGGTTTATTTGCGCTTTGATTGATTGATTTTGATTGATTTTGGTTTATTTGAAAACAACGTATCCGTGTGTTGTGACTGACACAGAACAGCATATGCTGTTTGCGTCTGGTGGATGCTCTCCAAAATCATGCTAGGGTAATGCGGAGGAGACGAATTGTTGAATAAAGTCGTTATTTTGTTTTCTTTGCATACAAAAAATAATTCTCGTAGCTTCTTATTGTTAATTGCAGTTAACCCCTTAACTGTGGGACGCCTAAGTTTCTTCACCATTTTACAAATAAATCCTAATCTAATCATGACAAACTATATATTGTTGGAAAGTTCTAAGGCTCCTAAACAGTTATTTTAAATTTTTTGTGTGTTACAAATTCTACCTCATAACTGGAGTTCTGACCTTTGTCATAAACAGACTTCCCTGTTGCCTTTTTCTCTCACACTTTAGAAATCATAAGAAATCATATATCAGTTAAAAACTTAAAATATCAAAATTCATCGTTTGAAAGCCATTTTTAAAATCAGACAATGAGTTTACATGGAAAAAGTACATTAAATTCATATTACAAAATGTTTTTGTTCATGAATTCTAAAAAAATAGGTTTGAATTCTTAATTTTCATGTCTCTGTTCAAAAATGGAAGTGAGAGTTAAGGGGTTAAACCCCTGATGTCACATGGATTATTTCACCGATCTCCTTGCTACGTTTCTCGACATTGATTGTGTTAATTACATTGCTTTCTATGGGAGGGCCAGAGAGCTCTCAGAATGCATCAACAATACCTTAATTTTGGTCAAACAAAGCTTTTAAAGGTTTGGAATAACATTGGGGTATGTGATTAATGACAAAATTTTTATTTTGGGGTGGAGTAACCCTTTAGGACCTGTTGGAACATTTGATGCATTGACATCAAACCTAGTGCAAATTTTGTCTTGAGCACCACATTGCTGTATTGAATGACTCTATTAAAGGCACAGTATGTAAGTGTTGGCCTCTGGAGGGCGCATATTCAAAACAAAAATGATTTGATCCCTTGCTGATTTTGTCAGTTTGTCCACTGACAAAGAAATGTTCAGTTTATAAGTTTAACTGTAGTTTAATTTGAACAGTGAGAAACAGAATAACAACAAAAAAGAAAAATGCATTTTTATTTTTTTTATTTTTTTTTTGCATTTTAATGAGTAAAATAAGTATTTGACTCCTTTGCAAAACATGACTTCAATCACATTTCTTGTAGTTTTCACCCATCTCTGGAGGGATTTTGTCCCACTGCTCTTTGTAGATCCTGTCCAAGTCATTAAGATTTTAAGGCTGATGTTTGGCAACTCGAACCTTCAGCTCCCTCCACAGATATTCTATGGGATTGAGGTCTGGAGACTGGCTAAGCCACTCCAGGACCTTCATGTGCTGCTTCTTGAGCCACTCCTTTGTTGCCTTGGCTGTGTGTTTTGAGTCATTCTCATGCTGGAATACCCATCCACCATCCATTTTCAGTGCTCTGGCTGAGGGAAGGAGGTTCTCACCCAAGATTTGACTGTACATGGCCCCGTCCATCATCCCTTTGATTTGGTGCAGTTGTCCTGTCCCCTAAGCAGAAAAAAACCCCAAAGCATGTTTCAAGCTTCATGTTTGACGATTGGGATGGTGTTCTTGGGCTCATAGGCAGCATTCCTCCTACTCCAAACACAGAGGAGCTCATATTTGGTCTCATCTGACCACAACACTTTCACCCAGTTCTTCTTTGAATCATTCAGATGTTCAATGGCAAGCTTCAGATGGGCCTATACATGTGCTTTCTTGAGCAGGGGGATGTTGCAGGCGCTGCAGTATTTCAGTCCTTCACGGCGTATCGTGTTACCAATTGTTTTCTTGGTGACTATGGTCCCAGCTGCCTTCGAGATCATTGACAAGATCCTCCCGTGTAGTTCTGGGCTGATTCCTCAGCGTTCTCATGATCACTGAGACTCCATGATGTGAGATCTTGCATGGAGCCCCAGACAGAGGGAGATTGACAGTTATTTTGTGTTTCCTCCATTTGTGAATAATCGCACCAACTGTTGTCACCTTCTTACCAAGCTGCTTGGCGATGGTCTTGTAGCTCATCCCAGCCTTGTGTAGGTCTATAACTTTGTCCCTGACATCCTTGGACAGCTCTTTGGTCTTGGCCATGGTGGAGAGTTTGAAATCTGATTGATTGTTTCTGTGGACAGGTGTCTTTTATACAGGTAACAAGTTGAGATTAGGAGCACCCCCTTTTAGAGAGTCAGTTCGTGACCTGTATAAAAGACACAAGAGAGCCAGAAATCTTGCTGATTGATAGGGGATCAAATACTTATTTTACTCATTAAAATGCAAATAAATGTATAACTTTTATTGAAATGGGGAAGGGAATTTGTACTCTGCATTTTACCCATCCAAGTGCGCACACCTGGAGCAGTGGGCTGCCATATTGCGGCGCCCGGGGAGCAGTTGGGGGTTGGGTGCCTTGCTCAAGGGTCTCACCTCAGTCTCACCTGCCGGACCTGAGATTCGAACCCGCAATCCTTGGATTACAAGTCCGACTCTCTCACCGTTATGCCACGACTGCCCCACAAAAAATTGAGGTAACAATTTGCACTCAGTTTGATTGGGTAGATTCTATCCTATATATTTGAGTAAAACAGCTACGACTAACTAAAAAAAAGTAGGTAAAGTCTAAGTAATATTTTTGAATACTAATTTAATATTAACTAAAGGATATTGCATTTTACTTTTTATTAACCAAATAACAAACATTTCTTTGTCAGTGGGCAAACATTAAAAAATATCCAGCAGGAGATGAAATATTTTTTTCCTCAGTGTATGACGTCAATGACACGGTCTCTTACATTATTTAAAACTGTTTATTTCTCTGGATTTAAACGTTCTTAGAAACATTTGGGAAAATGTAAGTACTCACATCAGGAAATGTAACACTGTTCTAGTGGTTTTTGGATATTTTAATAAACAAAGCTTACATATTGTGCCTTTAAAATATGCATGTTTTAAGTGAAATACTCATGGCACAGTGCTATTCCAATACATTTTGGAAGGATTGTATAGGCATTGTAACTTTTGTGCAAACTATTTCTTATAACAGGACTTGAAACTCACCTTTGTCTAATTATCCTACAAAGGTCTTCTGTTTTGAGGACATAGTTGTTTAGCTGAAAGATCAGGACATTCACGTTATGAAGAAGAGGCTGGAAGAAGGTTTCTGCATTTCTTTTAAAGTGGATTAGGATAGGGGCAACTATTCTGGCAGTGTTAATGACTGACTGCACAGATTCAGGGCTCTCTCCCCGCAGCAGGAAGATCTTTCCGCTGAAGACGCGGCGTGAGGTCAGTGTTAGCTTCTCCACTGCATCCAGGAAAGGTTCAAGTTTCTTCAGCCCCTTTAATGTGTCTTTTAGGACGGCGTCCAGATTCTCCTCCTTCTGATTTTTATTGATATCTCTCAGCTTCTCAAGCTCTGCCTTTCTCTCAGAGGTCCATTTTTTTTCTTGGTCACAGAAGTACCTTACGGTCTCAATGTACTTGAGTGTGTCCTTGACATACGCTGTCAGTCGGTTCTTTAACTGTTCCCTGTGCCGCAGAACAAAATTACAATTTACATGTACAGTCTCCATCCAATGCACACTTACAAATCTTAGCAGAAGCAGAAGACCATCTGGGTAATTCTTTTTTTTTTGCATACTGATGTTTTAGACTGTGCATTGCCTACTATATAAGTATGAAAGCATAGCCGATTTCAGATGTAGGGCTGGTCTATAGGGTTGCCCTCTTAGGAAGTCTGAGATATTAAAATAAAATAAAAAAAATGCTAAATATAATGTGACTACCGAAATGCTCCCATCATGAGCAGAAATGTGTCGATGATAGCCAGAGATATTGTCAAAAGAATAAAATGTTGGCAATATTAATGGTGGCTTATTATAATTAGGCCATATTGCTAGGTTACTTTTAATTTTACATTACTTGGCCCCGCAATAATTTGAGTACGTATCACCGCTTAAATTATGCGCTGTGAGGATAATAAAGGGTTAGGCTATTTGCATACCATTGAAAAATTTCTTTTAAATCAGGTCTATTAATTTATACAATGAATTATATTCCTGTAATTAAAATTATTTAAAGAAAATTAAGAGCAGCTTTACTTAAAGGGTCATATTATGCTCTTTTACAAAGTTTTTGTTTAATTTAGGTGCTCTAGAACATGCTCTCATGCTTAGTGGTTCAAAAAATGCATTATTTTTCACATAATTTACATTATTACAATAGCTTTCTCCTCACACTGGCACAAATGGCTCGATTAGTTCCAGGTTTGATAAAGGCCCACTTTCCGAAAAACGAAATATGTTGTGATTGGTTAGCAGTCCCACTGCGTTGCGATTGGCGAACAGCTTAGATAGGTTTTTCAGTCCTGCCACGCCCCTTCGCAAAGCAGCAAGTTGTTAGCGCAAGACAGATTAAAGTAATTTTTAAATTTTAAGTGATTTTTCTCCATAGGAATCACTAGCAAAAACCCGAAATGCCTATGTTTTGAGTTGTTTATGGAAATTGGTTAAACCTAGAAATTTCATTTCGTGTATGAAAATTTGCTGTTCATAAGGAGGAAAATGCAAGGAAAAACACAGAGAAAAGTGGCTTGTAAACCTGCGTCTGCAGTCAGGAGGAGAGTTGGATAATGCTTGTGTGCTTATAATATTAAGATAAAAAGACATACAGCGTGGAAAATAAGTATTTGGCACATCAGCATTTTTATCAGTAAGGGTATTTCTAAGTGGGCTATTGACACAAAATTTCCACCAGATGTAGCCATTAAGCCAAATATTGAATTCATACAAAGAAATCAGAACATTTAAGTATACAAGTTGAGTCATAATAAATAAAGTGAAATGACACAGGGAATAAGTATTGAACACATGAAGATAAGGTGCAAAATTACATAGAAAGCCAGGAGATCACCTGAAATCTGTCAGTATTGAGGGAGAAACCCTGCCCCTATCAGTACTAATTCATATCAGCTGCTTTAGTCCTAATTGATGGCCTATAAAGGCTTCTCATTACCCAGAAGGCACACAGGAAAGACTTCATGATGGTTAAAAGCAAAGAACTCTCTCAAGATCTTCGTAATCTTGTCGTTGAAAAGCATTTTGATGGGAATGGTTATAGGTGCATTTCCAGAATGCTGAATGTTCCTGTGAGCACTGTGGGGGCCATTCTCCGGAAATGGAAAGAGCATCAGTTCACGCCAAGAACCACTCGGGCAGAGCTTCAGGAAGACCTTGCATCAGCAGGGACTGTTGTTTCAAAGAAAACTATAAGCAATGCACTGAACCGCCATGGTATCCATGCACACTCACTACACAAGACTCCACTGATGAACAAAAAGCATGTTTAGGCTCGGTTAAAGTTTGCAAAACAGCATTTGGAGAAGCCTGTGGATTATTAGTAGACTATAGTATGGTCAGATGAAAGCAAAATTGAACTTTTAGGCAGTCATTCTACACCATGTTTGGAGAAGAAATGGCACTGCCCACCGCCCCAAGAACACCATACCAACAGTTAAGTTTGGGGGTGGAAGCATCATGGTTTGGGGCTGCTTTTCAGCAAGGGGTAATGGCAGACTTCATATTATTGAAGGTAGGATGAATGGAGAAATGTACCGGGACATTCTGGATAAAAATCTGCTGCCATCTACCAGAAAGCTGAAAATGAAAAGAGGACGGACATTTCAGCAAGACAATGATCACAAGGATCGTTACGGACTGCAAAAGCTGAGTCCAAATCATCAGTACTCATTTTGCTGGACTTATCTGCAGCTTTTGACACAGTGAATCACCAGATCCTCCTGTACACCCTCTCATCGCTGGGCATCACAGGGACTTCACTTCGCCGGTTCAAATCCTATCTCTCTGGTAGGTCTTTCAGAGTGGCCTGGGGAGGGGAGGTATCCAAAACTCATCAACTGGTCACTGGGGTTCCTCAGTGATCAGTTCTTGGACCCCTCCTCTTCTCCATATACACTACATCTCTGGGCCCCATCATACAGGCACATGGCTTCTCCTACCATTGCTAAGCGGATGACACACAGCTCTATCTTTCATTCAAACCAGATGGTCAATCGGTAGCTGCACGGATCTCAGGCTGCCTGGCGGATATCTCTGCATGGATGAAGGAACACCATCTTCAGCTCAATCTAGCAAAGACTGAGCTCCTTGTCTTTCCTGCCACTCCAACTTTACTACATGACTTCTCCATCCAGTTAGGTTCATCAACAATTACCCCGTCGACTTTAGCCAGAAATCTCGGAGTAATCTTTGATGAACAATTGACTTTTAAAGACCACATAGCTAAAACTGCTCGATCCTGCAGGTTTGCACTGCACAACATCAGAAAGATCAGGCCCTTCCTAACAGAGCATGCTGCACAACTTCTCGTCCAGGCCCTGGTCATTTCTAGGCTAGACTACTGCAATGCTCTTTTAGCCGGTCTTCCAGCATGTACAATCAAGCCTCTACAAATTATTCAGAATGCAGCAGCACGACTGGTCTTCAATGAGCCCAAAAAGGCCCATGTCACACCTCTCTTCATATCCCTGCACTGGCTACCGGTTAAGACTCGCATCAAATTCGAGACACTGATGCTGGCCTATAGGAAAGCCACCGGCTCTTCTCCTGCCTACCTCCATCCACTACTACGAATCTACACTCCCTCCAGAAGTCTGAGATCCTCTAATGAAAGACGCCTCACTGTACCAACACAGAGAGGCATGAAATCACTTTCCAGAACTCAATGTTCCTGTCTGGTGGAATGATCTTCCCACCCCCATCCGGAATGCAGACTCCTTAACAGCTTTCAAGCGTCTGCTGAAAACCCATCTTTTTCGACACTATTTGACTCAATAAAAAAAAAAAAAAAAAGAAAACTTTCTTTCTTGATCTTCCCTTTCTTTCCAGCACTCATCTAACAATGCCTAAGATATATGGTTTTTTTTTGAGCACATCCTATGTTGATCTGCCTCCTTAGGATGAATCACTTGTTGTATTCCCAATTGTAAGTCGCTTTGGATAAAAGCGTCTGCTAAATGAATAAATGTAAATGTAATGTAAATGAATACCTGAACTTTCACACTGCCGCGAGTTGTGAGGGAATAGCACAAGCAAGATCAGCTCTTGAGAGAGTAGAATGCAATCGGTGCATTCATTGCTTGGTTTTAACGAGAGGCACGCTCTCATACCCACTTGCATGGATCTCTGCTATGTGGGTGTGGTAAATTACAGCTCGTCCAGCTCCCGAGGGAACTAATGTGCTTATCACGAAAACGCATTCGCAAAGGAGGGAGGTGAGTTTCTCTGTTCCTCATTTTGCATGAGTGTGTTTGCCTCTCGCAGCGGCTCCTTGCTTGCTTTTTTCCTGAGGGAATTTGACGCCTGGGTGGAGTATATTTAGCTCCCACGGGAGCCGGATATGTGCTGCGCGTCGCGATTGTGGAGTTAATTTACAGCTATAACAAAAAGAAAAATAAGGGGATTTCCTAAGACTAATTCGGCCATGATCATGGCAGAACAGTCTTATTAACTGCAGCTGTCTGAGGCTAGATGTGTGTTAATTCTTCCCCCTTTAGGGTCTGGAGGCTTTCGGTCAGTTTTTACCTCGGTTGGTCCTTCCTACACACAGATATCTGATGATGTCTGTGTATTGTTTTTTAAGCAGTTCTCTTGTAGCTCTTTCCTAGATGGTGCTGTCTCCCCTGCTAGGATTTAAGTAGACAGCCCACTCTGTTGGTTTGGGCTGCCTTTAAGAGGACTAACCAGAGGTCTTTTACTGATCTGTTAGTTTTTCCCAGGCTCAATGGCCTTTCTGGATTTATGTGGCTATGGTCTAGGTAGACCACTGCCTTTAAGTCCTTCATCCATGAAGGCCCAGGTCTGAGCCCCAACAACATGAGCTCCCTGCATGCTACCTGCTGGATTTTTACTCCTTAAACAGGGTCTGTTTAAGTTAGAGTTAAATTCAGATCACTTATGGGTGAGTACGATCCATTTTTCTTTTAATAAAAGAAAAAGGAACTTCATACTGTCTCAGGCCTGTGTGTTGTTTTTGCTTCTCAGAGAAAAATTATGAACGAGACCTACAGCGGATACTCCCCCTCTGATCCTATGGACTATGGCAGTGGTTCTCAATCCTGGTCCTGGGGGACCCCTGCTCTGCACATTTTGCATGTCTCTCTTATTTAACACACCTGATTGAGATCTTCAGCTTGTTAGTTCAGTTCATGGATCTCTACTAATGAGCTGATGATCTCAATCAGGTGTGTTAAATAAGGGAGACATGCAAAATGTGCAGAGCAGGGGTCCCCCAGGACCAGGATTGAGAACCACTGGACTATGGTTATGGCAGTGTTCGTCTTCTCCACATCACAGGTCGGATGGTTAACCACCCTTACAGCATATGTAAGACTTGGGACTTTTTTGTCCTCTTTTAAGGTAAGCTCGCTAAGTTTCTTTCTTAGGATCGCCCTTAACATGTCTAACGCTGTCTTTTGCAGGCCTGTTCTGAGAATCCCTCTCCAGTTCCTGCTTAGGGGATTTATGTCCTGTTGAGGCAGGGACATAAGTCCACCCGGGCTGGTAAGAAATACTTCCCCTTCTTCTGAAAGGGTATTATTCAGAAGTATTGCCATAGGGAAAAGGTCTTTCCCTCTTGTCTAGATTGATTCTCACCTCTACAGGCCTCTTGACGAGCTGGACTCTCCCCTTTCTGAGGAAAGGGTCCCTAATGAGCGCCCTCTCGGCCGGAGAACAAGTCAAAACCATTTGGACGGTTTCCCCCCCCTGGTCTCAGGGCAAGGAAGCTGGCCTCATAATGTAATTCTGGAGCTCTCAGAATTCTATAAGGCACCCAGTGCTCCCCTTTCTGAGGAAAGGGTCCTTTAGAGCATACGAACTCACGTTCCTCCCTGTGCGCAGGGGTTTGGGACCAATTGAGCATCGCAGGCTTCCTCTCATTTAGAGAGTCTTTTATGAAGTCTCCGTTCTCAGAAAGCTCCGCTTCTTTCAAAGCGTGAGTGTAGCAGGTCTCCCCTCATCAAGAGGGTTATTACTTGAGACCTCCATTCTTATAAGAGCTCTCAGCCTTATAAGTCTACTTGGGAGTCTAATCTGGGTAGATTTCTGATCTATCTCCGGCGAGCTCATTGTTGGTGCGAACGTGTTCGAGTTCGGAGCTCCTGGATTTCCTCCTCCTCCGGCCAAACCAATGTTTAGTGCTAACATTTGTGTGGCTAAATGTTAGTTTTTATTCCTTGTTAGATTTATAGCACACCTTGTGAAACAGAGCGAAGGGGTGTCCTGCCTTTTTCTTTTGTGTAAACCTGTTAGGGTCTGTTTTTGGTTAGGCAGTTAGGTAAGCTTGCTGTACTTTTTCTTTCAGTGCAATTAGGTTATTTAGTTTCTCTTTTTCCTTTTCTAGATTCCTTTTGTGTGTTATGTTGGCCTGTGGCCACCCCGAAGAGATGTTCTCTGTGTTTCACATTTAATCTCTAATAAACATCACAATTTTGTATCTAACTGGTGTGCTTGTTTGGTCCCTGACCGGAGTGATTTGGGAATCCAGCACCACAACTGTTCTTTCTATTATGCCCTTAACGTACCCTAGACACGGGGCATAATACATACGTTACATGCGTAACCTGAGACGTTTTCCATTCTATGGCACCTTTAAAATAGCTGTCACTGTGGGGTGTGGGGTTGAACATGAAAAGTTAGTCAGTCTCATCTGTTCATTTGTTCTCTTCTAAATAAATGCATAAGCCTATATCGTCAAGTAGGTTCATAATTAAAAATGAAAATGTGAACAAAAATAAATGCAATTAAATGTGTTTTTATAATTAAAAAATGAAAATGAAAATGACAGGTAATGATGGATTATGACGGAATTTTTATGACCCTGTCCGTCAAAATGACGGAAAATGCTATGCAACCTCTGAGCGTCAGATGCCGGAAGCTTCATCAGTTTTTACTTGTTTCACTTTCACTTTCTGTATGACTTGACTGACCTTAAAAGAACTGACGCCTCTGGTCCACAATGCAGTTAAATGCACTATATATAGCCTACAGACGCGTTCAAAAGACCAACCCCTCACTGTCAAAGGGTCCAGAATTTAAAGACTTTTTTTGTGAATAAACAAATGTCACTTTAAGGTAAATCAAACATTTCACTAACAGTGCTGTATTTAGCTACGACCTAACTGACAGTGATCCTCACACTGACCCGGACCTTGACCTTGAGTCTTACAGTAATAGCATTTAAATTATTTGCCCATTTCTAAACGAGCCGCGCGTCACAACACAGCTGTACGCGTCATGCACGCGTTCCGTTTACAGTGTGTTGTTGATCTTTCTGCAATCTGATATGATCTAGGCTACTGCATGTAAAACAATCTGTAATATCTTTCAACATGACATTTCCACGTTTAGTAGTATTGTCGGATTATTTTTCTTAAACAGTGAACTTGAGTCTTTTTCTGTTTGTTTGACATATTTTCCATGCAAAGCTCATACAAAATCAAGCAGTATATTTAAGCTCTCATGCCTGTCTGCAGATATTGCACTGAAATTGTCGACTCACCTGATGGCCATGTCTTTGTTTGATCAAATTCGGATTGAGAAATCACACACAAAAAAAACCATACAAAGTGAAAGTTAGAACCTAAATGGGAGTTTTCTGTTTCTGTTCTGGTATTTATACAGGACTATCGCCCTTGAGTTAATGTCCCTCCCTCAGCTGTACTGCATAGAAATCAATAGGAGAAACACGTGAGCAGCACAACTGCAGCAGTTAAAGAAGTAAAAAAAATACACGCAGTCATCAAGCCTTGACAGTGAAACGAAATCACAAATATATAGTCTAAGGGCCGTCTACTAAATACAATACAAAAACAAAATAGTTCAGTTAGTTCAATCAGAGTTAGATTATTAGTTCAAAGGGTCTAATTTGTTTTTGTTTCAAGGACGCTTTTCTAAACCCATGGGGCGAATTTGTTTTGTTTCATAGACAGAAGGATGAGATGCCAATAATAGCTGACTTTGTATAAATAACTTATTATGCAATCTCTGGCGCCAAAAAAACAACAACAACAAAAAAATTAAAATTAATTAAAAGTCGAGTGTCCTGGTCTATCCTGGACAATGAGAAAGAAGACAGATTCGATCATATGTAGTTCACAATCTACCTCTCTGGTACTTTTCACCAAACCATTTGATTTAAAAATGGCTAAGTTTGAGGTCTCACCTGATTTCACTCAACTGCTTCAAATGATCAAGTATTTGAGCATGGCTCTCGTGCCTTTATTTTGCATTAAATCAGTATTAAAAACAATCCCTTAAAGAACTTTTCTACCTCCACAAGTGCATCTATTATCCTTGTTTATTTAAAAGTGCACTTTTCCTTGTTTTAAACCTAGCCAAAAAGCCACATGTTGACTGTGAGGGTAGACTTTATTTATTTGCATTTGAGGTGTGATCACTACATTTCCCTATCAATCATGTTTATTTTACAGTGAACAATGCGCTATCACTTTAATTCAGGGCATGCAGCACAGCAAAAAATATACTCTGTGCGGAAACGATCGCTGCACTTCTGGAACGCGCTGCTGGACCGCAACCACGTGCAATGTGAACGCTCTTATCCGTTAACATGGCTGCGGAAAAAATAAGCAGCGCATTACTGCATGCACACTGCAGACGGAGTATGTGTCAAACAGGCGTAACAGGACGGGCTTTCTGCCTTCTCTGTCTCTGTAAACTTGAGCATGAAACTCAGAAACTTTGTGTATACTTGCCGTACAGACATTAAAAATTTATAGAGAGTGAAATGTCTACTTTTAAATGGACCAATTCAAAGAGAAAATGGATATTCTCAGATCATGTAATCCATATGAAACATGCATACAGACACTTCACTACTGCGGAGATAAGACAAGTCAGTGAAGCAGTAGTTTATCAGTAAATTATTAAAACATTAAAGCAGCCTCCTTACTTTTTATTATTAGAATATTTTCAGCCGGTGTGCTTTTTTTGCGTGCACTTGAGCATGTATTCGGCTATGTGGGCAATTAAAGGCTCATTATTATGGTTATAAATGGTATTATGGTTTGTTAATAAAAGTGTCACTACTACTAACGCTTACTACTAGTCGACCAGAAACATCTTTAGTCCAGAGCAGCCCTAGTGAGTGAATTCACCCCTCAAAATTCAAAAATGTCGATCCCAAGTCTTTTCATTGCAAAAAACAAACAAACAAGTAGGACAAAAGAAAGTCATACAAGATCAAAATTACATTTGCCTTTTAAGCAAACTATTTATTTTTTAACAGGAATTGAACCTCACCTTTGTCTCATTCTCCTACAAAGTTGTTCTGTTTTTTTTGACATAGTTGTGTAGCTGAAAGATCAGGACAATCACGTTATGGAGTAGAGGCTGAAAGAAGGTTTCAGCATTTCTTTTAAAGTGGATGAGGACGGAGTCGAGCATTTATTCTGGCAGTAGTTAATTACTGACTGCACACTTTCAGGGCTCTTTCCCCGCAGCAGGAATATCTTTTTGCTGAAGACGTGGAATGAGGTCAGTGTCAGCTTCTCCACTGCAGGAAAGATTCAAGTTTCTTCAGCCCATTTAATGTGTCTTTTAGGACGGCATCCAGATTCTTTTCCTGCTGATTTTCATT
Organism: Garra rufa; assembly: GCF_049309525.1. Classification (NCBI taxonomy): domain Eukaryota; kingdom Metazoa; phylum Chordata; class Actinopteri; order Cypriniformes; family Cyprinidae; genus Garra; species Garra rufa. Next base: position 42,249,685 of record NC_133378.1, read on the forward strand.
GATGTCTCTCAGCTTCTCAAGCTCTGCCTTTCTCTCAGAGGTCCATATTTGTTCTTGGTCACAGAAGTCCCTTACTGTCTCAATGTAATTGAGTGTGTCCTCGACATACGCTGTCAGTCGGTCCTTTAACTGTTCCCTGTGCCGCAAAACAAAATAACGTAAATTTTAATGTAAATTTTTTAATCCTCTCATCCAGCTCCACTCCATTTTATATATAGGTGGCTAGTATGTATATTAATGAATTAATTTGAATACAATTAATCACAAGAAATTCACTAATTGCTACTTGCATTTGAAAAACGGACATTCGTCTGAACGTTTTTCTACAGTTGATTATGAATTCTTAGGTTTAGTCTTTGATGTGCATTAAAAAAAAGTCAAAAATTGCTTTCAGTGTGTAACCTTGTATAATTTCTCTCCTCTGGTTCATGTTATGTCATGCTATTTACTTAGTTTTTATTTAATTTGTTTTAATATCTTCCTTACATTTTGTTCTCTATTATTTTTGCTATTGTTCTAGTTATGCACTTAAGGTGATTAAAGTAAGTTACTAAAATACCTGACCAGTTAAACTGCCCGCTGTTCTTCAGAAAAATCCTTCAGGTCCCAAAGTTTCTGTGTTATTTCAGCATTTATGTGCATTTGAACCCTTTCCAACAATGACTGTATGGTTTTAAGCTGCATCTTTTCACACAATGCATATTTTACTGGAATAAAAAATGCCCCTGTATGTGTTTTGTCTATGTCTTTGCAGCAACAATATGACATGATATTATATAATAATAAAAATAAAAACAATGAAGGGATATGTTCATCCAAAAAAGTTAAATTCTGTCATCATTTACTCACCCTCCTTTCTTTTATGGAACGTAAAAAGAAAGCATTTTGAAGACTGTTGGTAACAAAAAATACTAAGATGTTTCTCAAATTATTTTTCTTTATGTTCCATAGTTTACATTAGGCCAATGCAACCTAAATGTTTATTGTTACGGAAGCAGACCAAACAAGAGAGGTAAGTGTAATGAATAACAATAGTTTATTTTCAGCAGAGCGGTATGGAGATGATGACGTGTAGAACCGGGTAAGTATACAGTCCAGATATAGTTCTTGATGAATAGAATACAGTTCTGATGATATCCTTATCCTTTCCAGGAACGACGGGAGGAGGACCACACACACACACACACCGTTGGAGGCAGACAGACAGGCTTGCGGCTGGCACACCGCTGACTGGAACAGAGAACTGACTTTTAACTGGAACAAACGAGAAGCAGGTAAGATTCAACAGGTAAGTAGCAAGGTAAGTATATTCTTGAAGTTTAGTGCACTCGACAGAGAAACACTATGAGTCCGCTTCGTGCAAACGAGCCCGGACACTGAGTGAGGTGTGTGGTGTGTGGTGTGTTTTTATGTGGTGCTGGTGATTGGCTGCAGGTGCGTCTGATTAGTAATCAGGTGACTGTGATCGTTGTGTGAGTGAGGGAGTAGAACCTGGCTAATCCGTGACATTACCCCCCCTCCCCAGGGCCCGCTCCTGAGGGCCGAGGCCTCCGACGTCGTGGTGGTCTACCTCGTCCTCGTGGGGCTGGACATTCAGGATGGTTACGGTGGAATTCCTCCATGAGAGCTGGATCTAGAATGTCGACTCTGGATACCCACGACCTCTCCTCTGGTCCGTAGCCTTCCCAGTCGACAAGATACTCCAGATTACCACCACGACGTCGGGACTGAAGGATTTCTCGGACCGAGTAGATGGATCCCTCTTCCAGGACCAAGGGGGGAGGGGGTTCCTCTTCTTGACCAGGTTCTGTGGAGGGAATCACAGGTGGATGAAAGGGTTTGAGCAAAGAAACGTGAAATGTGGGGTGGATACGGTACTGTGATGGTAATTGGAGTCTGTAGTTGATGGGGTTGACCTGTTCCATGATGGTGAAGGGGCCAACAAACCTGGGACTCAATTTCTTCGAGGGCAGGCGCAGACGGATGTCTCTTGTGGAAAGCCAGACTTTCTGCCCAGGAGTGTATGTGGGACCAGGAATCCTCTTCTGATCAGCAGTGGTTTTTGTTCTGCGCACTGCCCTTTGAAGATGATGGTGAGCCTCGTCCCAGACTCTCTCACTCTCCCGGAACCAGTAATCCACTGCGGGCACCTGTGATGGTTCGCCATTCCAGGGGAAGAGAGGTGGTTGGAAGCCGAGCACACATTGGAATGGCGTGAGTCCTGTGGTAGGTTGCCGCAGTGAATTTTGGGCGTATTCTGCCCAACCCAGGAACTGGTTCCAGGAGTCCTGGTGACCATGACAGAATGTTCGGAGGAACCGCCCCACCTCCTGGATTTTCCTCTCCGTCTGCCCGTTGGTCTCAGGTGGTATCCAGAGGAGAGGCTAACGGTCACACCTAGGAGTTTGAGAAAAGACTTCCACACCCGTGAAATAAACTGTGGACCCCTGTCTGAGACGATGTCCTCCGGAATGCCATAGTACCTGAAGACTTTGTTGAAGAGCAGTTCGGCAGACTCTAGGGCTGTGGGAAGACCTTTCAGAGGTATTAGCCGGCAGAATTTTGAAAATCGGTCAACTATGACAAAGATACAGGTGTTACCGTCAGATGAGGGGAGATCGGTCATGAAGTCAACTCCCAGGTGTGACCAGGGGCGGTTCGGCACAGGCAAGGGATGGAGTTTCCCAGCAGGCAGATGACGTGGACTCTTGGACATCGCACACTCTTTACATCCCTGGACATACCTTCTCACATCCCTTGCCATGTGCGGCCACCAGAAGCGGTCCGTCAGCAGCGAGAGAGTGTTGTTGGCCCCTGGATGTCCAGTGCCCAGAGAGGTATGTGTAGAATGGATTAGATCTACCCGCTGGGTCCTAGGGATGAATCTTCGACCTGGTGGACAGCCCGGCGGAGATCTGGGTTCCGGAGTGGCGACAGCTGGAGGATTCGTCCATTCAATGGGTTGAACGATGATGTTTTCGGGAATTATGGTCGTGGGTGTGTCAGGCAAGTCGTGGGAATCATGGATGCGTGACAGAGCATCAGCTCGGGTATTCTTGGATCCTGGCCGGTAGGTTATGGTGAAGTTGAATCGGGAAAAGAACAGGGACCATCTTGCCTGACGGGGACAGAGCCGTTTGGCGTCTCGGAGGTACTGAAGGTTCTTGTGATCTGTAATCACCTGGAACGTGTGGTTGGATCCTTCCAACCAATGTCGCCACTCCTCCAGAGCGAGCTTGATGGCTAGGAGCTCGCGGTTGCCGATGTCATAGTTCCTCTCCGCTGGGCTGAGCTTCCGGGAGTAGTAGGCACAGGGATGAAGCAATGGAGGAGTACCATGATGCTGTGACAGAATCCCTCCCACGCCGGTAGTAGAGGCGTCCACCTCCACCACGAAAGGGAGATCAGGGTCGGGATGGGTTAGAAGAGGTGCCTGAGTAAATGCGTCTTTGAGGTTCTGGAAGGCTGCAGCCGAGTCAGGGTTCCAGAGCAGGGTTCGTGGTTTTCCTTTGAGTAGACTGGTAAGTGGAGCAGTGATGATGCTGTAGTTTTTGCTAAACCGGCGGTAGAAATTGGCGAAACCTAGGAATCGTTGAAGCTCTTTAATGGTGGTGGGTTCTGGCCAGGATACAACTGCAGACACCTTCCTCTCGTCCATACGAACCCCCTTCTGGTCGATGATGTAGCCAAGGAAGTGTACTGCTGATAGGTGAAATGAACACTTTTCCGCCTTGAGATACAGGTGGTGTTCCCGTAATCTTTGAAGGACCTCCGCAACGTGGAGGCGATGTTCGGCCTCACTCCGGGAGTAGATCAAAATATCGTCTATATAGACGATGACGAAGTGGTGCAGAAACTCCCGGAGTACCTCGTGAATGAAGTTCTGAAATACGGAGGGGGCGTTGACCAATCCATAGGGCATGACCAAGTACTCGTAGTGGCCAGTAGGGGTCACGAAGGCAGTCTTCCACTCGTCCCCCTCACGTATCCTCACGAGGTTATACGCGCTGCGGAGGTCCAACTTCGTAAACACCTTGGCTGTGCGTAGTTGTTCGAGGGCCGCAGGGACGAGAGGAAGGGGATACCGGAACTTGATGGTGCCTTGATTGAGTATGCGATAATCGATGCATGGCCGCAGCCCTCCATCCTTCTTTGCCATGAAGAAAAAGCTGGATGCTGCGGGTGATGTGGATGGTCGGATGTAACCCTGATCGAGAGCCTCCTGTATGTACTCCTCCATTGCCTTGGTCTCCGGAAGCGACAGCGGGTAGATCTTACCTCTGGGCATTGGAGCATCCGGAACTAGGTCAATAGCGCAGTCCCATGGCCGATGTGGAGGCAGCTGGGAAGCTCTCTTGGGGCAGAAGACGTCTTGAAATGACGAGTAAATGGTAGGAATCTGGACTGACTGTTTCTCAACAGGACTTTCGACGGAGGTGACGTTGACAGGTAATAGCTTGTGTCTAGGACGTGGAAGATCTGGGAAGCATTGGGTGGTACATTCTTTTCCCCATTTTATCACCTCTCCAGTGCCCCAAGAGAGGATGGGATCATGCTTCACCAGCCACGGGCGCCCTAAGATGATGTCCATAGTGGCTCCCTCCAGAACCAGAAACTGAATCTCCTCACGGTGTAAAACTCCGATCTGTAGGATGATGGGTTCACATTTCCGGTGAATACGGGTCCGTGAGCTGATCCGGTTTGTTATAGGTTGAATCTGGTAGATGGTGGTTGAGGCTTGGGTGCGTAGCTGGAGCTGGCGACAGAGGGTGTTCGAGATGAAATTTCCCGCTGACCCGGAGTCGATGAGGGCTGCGACTGTAACACAAGCGTGGGTAGTTAACTGAACATTGGTAGTCAGAGGATGCATGTTATCCAATTCAGAACGTATTACACTCACCAAAGATCGTACAGGGCGTAGAGGACAGTTGAGTCGAACGTGCCCCGCAGCCCCACAGTACATGCAAAGACCCCGGGTCAGCCTTCTCTGTCGCTCAGCTGCAGAGATCTTTCCTGACTCCAGGATCATTGGTTCTGGTTCTGGAGGGCTGGCGGATGTTACTGGTCGGAGGAGTGCAGTAGTGGCGGACTGATCTTGGTAGGATTTTAGACGATCTGAACAACGAAGTGACTGCTGAATGAATTTCTCCAATCCCATAGAATCATCCAAGGCCGCTAACTGCATCCGGAGATTGGGTTCCAGACCAAGCCGGTACGTGGTCAGTAACGATCGCTCATTCCATCCGCTGGCAGCGGCCAGAGTGCGAAAGCGCAGGGAGTAATCTTGAGTCGTCATACTTCCCTGTTTGAGATGATACAATTGTTCCCCTGCAGAGACTTCTGCATCAGAACGTCCAAACACCTCTTTAAAATGAGCGACGAAGGTCTGGATTGATTGGGTGGCCGGCCCGGCCTGTTGATATAACGTGTCCGCCCATTTGAGCGCTGGTCCTGTAAGCAGAGACGTGATGAAGGCGATCTTTGAAGAATCTGTGGGATAGAGAGCAGGTTGCATTGTGAAAATCAGTGAACATTGTAACAGAAATCCGCTGCACTCCTCCGCCCCGCCAGAGTAGGGCGCTGGTCGGGCCATGGGACTGGAAGGAACATTGACGGGGACCAAAGAAGTGCTGGGTGCCGGTGGTGCTGTGGGACGAACTGAAGATGGAGTGGTGGTGTGACTAGCCAACAAAACCTTCCTGAGTGAGTCCACCAGCTCTTGAAATGGATCCATATTGCTCGTGCTGATTGCTGTCTTGGTCCGGGCTAACTGTTACGGAAGCAGACCAAACAAGAGAGGTAAGTGTAATGAATAACAATAGTTTATTTTCAGCAGAGCGGTATGGAGATGATGACGTGTAGAACCGGGTAAGTATACAGTCCAGATATAGTTCTTGATGAATAGAATACAGTTCTGATGATATCCTTATCCTTTCCAGGAACGACGGGAGGAGGACCACACACACACACACACCGTTGGAGGCAGACAGACAGGCTTGCGGCTGGCACACCGCTGACTGGAACAGAGAACTGACTTTTAACTGGAACAAACGAGAAGCAGGTAAGATTCAACAGGTAAGTAGCAAGGTAAGTATATTCTTGAAGTTTAGTGCACTCGACAGAGAAACACTATGAGTCCGCTTCGTGCAAACGAGCCCGGACACTGAGTGAGGTGTGTGGTGTGTTTTTATGTGGTGCTGGTGATTGGCTGCAGGTGCGTCTGATTAGTAATCAGGTGACTGTGATCGTTGTGTGAGTGAGGGAGTAGAACCTGGCCAATCCGTGACATTTATGTTTAATACATTTTCTGCTGAATCAAATAAAATATTTCAAAATACTACAATTTGTAACGTCTACTTGATACTTTCTCATTTAACACAAAAATAGCTTTAAATAATGTTTTGTGAATATTTTCACAGTTAAATTTTTGCGATGAATAAAATTGATGAATCAAAACATCATGTAATTAATTAGATTAAAAATTTTAATCTAATTATTAGCCTTTATTTTTAATTTTTCATCACATCAGTCACAAGTAAATTGTAAATAAGTTGGACATAGACAGAACTCAGATTAACTTAAGTTTAAGTAATCGCAATTAAATTAATTTAAGTTAGTCCAACTTAAAAATAAAAAGGGACCACAACACATTTTCTTTCTTTTTAATAACTAATTTGTCAATTTAACTCAGAATTGTCAAGTTCACCCAACTTATTTTTTAAATTATGAATGAAGTTTATTTACTTAATTTTAAAGCAATGGGTTGCCTCAATTTTTTAAAGTTAAGTCAACGTATTGCGCTTTATACTGTTTCCTAACTACATGCGACGCGCTAAATTTAAATAATCGTTGTGGCTGGATTGTTGTAGCGGGAGCAATAACATACAAACAATGGTAATGATTCAACGGTCTCATTGAAATTGTAGTCTATTATGGAAGGTGAGAAACTTTCTTGCCTTCCCTCGCCATGGGGGACACAGTAAATAAAGAAAAATGTAAAACAATAATAATAAATAAATAAATAATAACAATAAAAAATAGAGCTTCAAGCATCAATTATGGGGCCAAGCACAATCAGAGGCAAATTAGGGATCTAAGAATGGCATGGAGCGGCAGACCAACTGCAACAATGAGTCATTAAAGCCATTTTAGGAAGATTTTAGTCAAAATAGCTGAAAAATTATAAAAACAATCTCTTACACACACAAAGTTTGGTGTCAATATGGCAAAGCTTTGCAGAGATTTACAGCCATTAGACGTAGTCTGCATCATGTCTTAAATTTGTTGAATTGCTACACGAAAACGGTTTCATCTATCAACACAGAATCCATAACTTTGTCAGCACAGTCCAAAAATGATCTGGCTTGATTTTGGTGAAAATCTGACCAACGGTCAAGGAGGAGTTTGAAAAAGTAAATTTGAAACAAAATCTAAATGGAGGACAGGAAGTACGGCCGATCATGGAATAATTGGTATGTGCTTGTATTTCTACAATACAAAATTGTATTTCGAATGCCTTTATCTCTGTTTACAGGAAAAAGAAGACGTAAATGTATAATTTTCCTTGTATCAGTTTTTTTATAAATAAGTGAGTCATTTTAGAGAAAATATATAAATCATAGAGACAGAAAAGTCACTGTATAACAGGAATGACCCACTTTCTACCAAACCTTGTGATCCGTGGTCACTAGACCGCGGTCCGGATCTGTACCTTGGCTTCATTTCATCCGGATCGCGAGTTGTCGACATGACCCAAGGAATATTTTGAGACCAGGTTAATACAATCAATAATTATTACCATTTTTGGAAATTTAATGATTAAAGGGTAATGAATGGTTTACTACTCTTGACCAATAGGTTACCAAATTGATGTGGCGTGGTCAGAGTGAGATGACAATGGCCAGGGCCGGAGTGGGACTCCTTTTCAGCCCTGGAGTTTCAAGCCTTAGACCGGCCCACTTTAGTTCAAGACTGACTATATTAAAATGACGTCATTTCCAATTCAGTGCAAATACAGTAGCCTAAGTGTTGCTTCACAGTGAAGCTTTATTTGAACAGTTAACACAATATAATGTTTAACAGTATCAGTATCTATTTTCTGTTAGAATTAGTGCTCATAAATATCCAAACCTTGAAATGAAAAAATATCAAATAAATACAAATGTATATTAAGCTATATGTATAAAATAAAGATTAAAATAAAATGTATTAAACTTTCTAATGACACTATCATGTCTTTTTCAAGTAAACAGCTGCTTTATAAGTTCAAATATTTTTCATAAATGAGAACATTAAAGGGTAAATGTCTAACACTATTCTTTTAAACATCACAATGTCCTTTTCTGCAATATCTGAATATATATTCTGTGCAAAATTGTTCAGTCCTTAAACACAAATAAAGAATAGAACAAGTATTGCACTGTCCTACCTGCCCATTCTAGTGTGTTGGGCTCATGACTGGTGCTTGGTAATGTTACGGGGCCTGGCTTTTCACTCTTAGCAGCAAACTGGACTAGAGGCTGCTGCTGCTGAAGAGCAACAGTACAAGAAAAGGTTTGATACATAAACATGAACGGTGATTTGCAGACATCGTTGTTTTGCACTGCTCCTAACTAGCTTGACGTTAACCAGGGGCGGACTGAGACAAAATTTCAGGCCGGGAAATCTCACACTTATCCAGGCCATTCCACACCAAAATTTGAAACCCTGGACAACAATATTTTTCATCATCACATAAAGAAAAGTTGAAATCAACTGGGTAAAATAATTAAATGCTATCTCTTGAACTTCCAATTTGCCTTTTAATCTCTTTTAATCTCTCTGTCTCTCATGTGTGTTTACTTTTTAAACAAATTTTCTTGTATCTGTCACTTTTTTCATAAACATCTCGACCTTTACAACCACCTATACAGTACAGATCTAAGGTTGGTCTTTTTTAAAGAAGACAATCAGCAGATTATTGCAGAAATACTGAGACCTTTTTAAAGACATGTTTTTGTCAAGATTGTAAAAAGTTGTGATTTTGTAAAATGACACTTGACATTGCTGCTAAGGGGGAGGAGACAGCCACCAGGATGGTTCTTGAGCTTCTAAGCTTTCAAAATTATATATAATTTATGATTAGTACTAAAACATTTGATAGAAAAAAGGGCAACAGAAAAAAGAGGGCCACTACATTAGGACCATGTGTTATTGTCGTAATATTAAAATTAAAACAACAAAAATTAGCTACATCTTGAATATATCTTTATTAAAAAATCTTAAAACTAAACATGTTTTGCATTATCATGGGTCATGTTTGGCCCTAAGGAAAATTAACCATGATATTATTGAGCCTATGGTAAACATAGTAACCATGTTTTTTGGGGGTTTTTTTTAGGATTGATTCCCATTAGTATAATCATAATTTTATACCATGGTGAAAGTATAGTGTAGCAAAACCATTGTATATTGTATAATTATTGTATAACTATAGTAAACATGTTTTGTAAAACCACAGTTAATTTTTATAAGGGTAGCTCCCTAAACCTGTTTTAAAACGATATTTTTTATAGATTAACATTTGTTAGCAGTTCAATACTTAAGTAAACAAAGACAAAACTACAATAGTCTGTTTACAGATGTAACAGACCTGCGCTTTAGGTCCTAAACAGGACAGATTTGTCTCTCTGCTCCACCTGGGCACTTCTACTTCAGTCTCGCGTCGTTTTGGCGGACGGCGGACGCGCGGATGCGCGGAGCGCGAGCGAGACGAAACGCGTGCCAGTCAAGACTAACCGATTTATGATTTATTAGAGTTTTATTATTGAATGGCTAATTCTGAAATAACCACTTTAGTACATTAGGCCGGCAACAAAAACAACAACAACAATATTAAATAATAATAATAAAAATTGGAGGGTAGCGGGCCAAAAATTCTCCCGATGGACAGTCCGCCCCTGGCGACTGCTATGAGTGCAGGCAGCTAGGGACACCGGCCCTCGCGGCCAAAAAAACGGACCGGCCCACCGGGAATTCTCCCGGTCCTCCCGATTAGCCAATCCGGGCCTGACAATGGCACAAGGTTTAGAGCAAATATGTCAAAAGCTTTGCAGAGATGCAGCCTCAGATGCAGTTTGGCATCTCTCCAGCAAATTTGTTGATGTGTTAAACGAAAACTGTTTCCTACTGGGCATCGACACAAAATCTATTTTTTGTCAGCATGGTCTGAAGATGATGCGATTCAAATTTGGTGAAAATCGGAGTAACGGTTTAGGAGGAGTTAGCAAAAGTAAGTTTTCAACATGAATCAAAATAGCGGACAGGAAGTTCATCCAATTATGGCATAATTGGTATCAATGTTCTTGGCATGACCAGGGGATATATTAAGACCAGTTTCATTACAATAGGCTAATCTAAACAAAAGTTATTAGCATTTTTCAAAATTTCTTTATGTTGGCGCTGCCTCCAAACCTTTTGAGCACTGTCAGGGGAGCCGAAGGCACACACTAAATTTTGTGATAATACATTAATTTGATTTTTGGCCAAACCATAGAGAAGTTATATGCAAAAATAGCCATTTTCATATTTCCTGCCACTATTTACTAACTATTTACTTTGCCTGCCAAAAATTATGGCAGAATTGTAACAAATTATTTATTTTAACAAGAAGTCAGAACTCACCTTTGTCTTATTCTCTCACAAAGTTGTTCTGTTTTGAGGACATAGTTGTTTAGCTGAAAGATCAGGACATTCACGTTATGGAGTAGAGGCTGGAAGAAGGTTTCTGCATTTCTTTTAAAGAGGATGAGGACAGGGGCATGTATTCTGGCAAGTTTAATGACTGACTGCACACATTCAGGGCTCTTTCCCCACAGCAGGAATATCTTTTCTCTGAAGACGTGGCGTGAGGTCAGTGTCAGCTTCTCCACTGCATCCAGGAAAGGTTCAAGTTTCTTCAGCCCCTTTAATGTGTCTTTGAGAATGGTGTCCAGATTCTCCTTCTTCTGATTTTCATTGATGTCTCTCAGCTTCTCAAGCTCTGCCTTTCTCTCACAGGTCCATTTTGGTTCTTGGTCACAGAAGTCCCTTACAGTCTCAATGTAATTGAGCGTGTCCTTGACATACGCTGTCAGTCGGTCCTTTAACTGTTCCCTGTGCCGCAGAACAAAATTACAACGTACATGAATTTATTGCAATAGACATATTCGTTATACTTTTTAATCCTCTCAATCACCTCCACTACATTTTCTATGTAGGTGAAAGGTTAGTGTGGATGTTGTATATTAATGAATGAATCTGAACAAAATTTAGCCAAGTTTTACTAAATACAATACAAAAACAAAATAGTTCAGTTAGTTCAATCAGAGTTAGATTATTAGTTCAAAGGGTCTAATTTGTTTTTGTTTCAAGGACACTTTTCTAAACCCATGGGGCGAATTTGTTTTGTTTCATAGACAGAAGGATGAGATGCCAATAATAGCTGACTTTGTATAAATAACTTATTATGCAATCTCTGGCGCCAAAAAAACAACAACAACAAAAAAATTAAAATTAATTAAAAGTCGAGTGTCCTGGTCTATCCTGGACAATGAGAAAGAAGACAGATTCGATCATATGTAGTTCACAATCTACCTCTCTGGTACTTTTCACCAAACCATTTGATTTAAAAATGGCTAAGTTTGAGGTCTCACCTGATTTCACTCAACTGCTTCAAATGATCAAGTATTTGAGCATGGCTCTCGTGCCTTTATTTTGCATTAAATCAGTATTAAAAACAATCCCTTAAAGAACTTTTCTACCTCCACAAGTGCATCTATTATCCTTGTTTATTTAAAAGTGCACTTTTCCTTGTTTTAAACCTAGCCAAAAAGCCACATGTTGACTGTGAAACACAGTAGACTTTATTTATATGCATTTAAGGTGTGATCACTACATTTCCCTATCAATCATGTTTATTTTACAGGGAACGATGCGCTGTCACTTTAATTCAGGGCATGCAGCACAGCAAAAAATATACTCTGTGCGGAAACGATCGCTGCACTTCTGGAACGCGCTGCTGGACCGCAACCACGTGCAATGTGAACGCTCTTATCCGTTAACATGGCTGCGGAAAAAATAAGCAGCGCATTACTGCATGCACACTGCAGACGGAGTATGTGTCAAACAGGCGTAACAGGACGGGCTTTCTGCCTTCTCTGTCTCTGTAAACTTGAGCATGAAACTCAGAAACTTTGTGTATACTTGCCGTACAGACATGAAAAATTTATAGAGAGTGAAATGTTTACTTTTAAATGGACCAATTCAAAGAGAAAATGGATATTCTCAGATCATGTAATCCATATGAAACATGCATACAGACACTTCACTACTGCGGAGATAAGACAAGTCAGTGAAGCAGTAGTTTATCAGTAAATTATTAAAACATTAAAGCAGCCTCCTTACTTTTTATTATTAGAATTTTTTCAGCCGGTGTGCTTTTTTTGCGTGCACTTGAGCATGTATTCGGCTATGTGGGCAATTAAAGGCTCATTATTATGGTTATAAATGGTATTATGGTTTGTTAATAAAAGTGTGACTACTACTAACGCTTACTACTAGTCGACCAGAAACATCTTTAGTCCAGAGCAGCCATGGTGAATTCACCCCTCAAAATTCAAAAATGTCGATCCCAAGTCTTTTCATTGCAAAAAACAAACAAACAAGGAGGACAAAAGAAAGTCATACAAGATCAAAATTACATTTGCCTTTTAAGCAAACTATTTATTTTTTAACAGGAATTGAACCTCACCTTTGTCTCATTCTCCTACAAAGTTGTTCTGTTTTTTTTGACATAGTTGTGTAGCTGAAAGATCAGGACAATCACGTTATGGAGTAGAGGCTGAAAGAAGGTTTCAGCATTTCTTTTAAAGTGGATGAGGACGGAGTCGAGCATTTATTCTGGCAGTAGTTAATTACTGACTGCACACTTTCAGGGCTCTTTCCCCGCAGCAGGAATATCTTTTTGCTGAAGACGTGGAATGAGGTCAGTGTCAGCTTCTCCACTGCAGGAAAGATTCAAGTTTCTTCAGCCCATTTAATGTGTCTTTTAGGACGGCATCCAGATTCTTTTCCTGCTGATTTTCATTGATGTCTCTCAGCTTCTCAAGCTCTGCCTTTCTCTCAGAGGTCCATATTTGTTCTTGGTCACAGAAGTCCCTTACAGTCTCAATGTACTTGAGTGTGTCCTCGACATACGCTGTCAGTCGGTCCTTTAACTGTTCCCTGTGCCGCAAAACAAAATAACAATGTAAATTTTTTAATCCTCTCATTCAGCTCCACTCCATTTTCTATGTAGGTGGCTAGTATGTATATTAATGAATTAATTTGAATACAATTAATCACAAGAAATTCATTAATTGCTACTTGCATTTGAAAAACGGACATTCGTCTGAACGTTGTTTTTTTTTACAGTTGATTATAAATTCTTAGGTTTACTCTTTGATGTGCATTAAAAAAAGTCAAAAATTGCTTTCAGTGTTTAAACTTGTATAATTCCCCCCCCTCTGGTTTATGTTATGTCATGCTATTTATTTATTTATTTATTTATTTATTTGATTTGTTTTAATATCTTCCTTATATTTTGTCCTCTATTATTTTTTGATATTGTTCTAGTTATGCACTTATAAAGTATTTTTTAAGGCAATTAAAACAAGCTACTAAAATACCTGACCAGTTAAACTGCCCTCTGTTCTTCAGAAAAATCCTTCAGGTCCCACAATTTCTGTGTTTTTTTTCAGCATTTATGTGCATTTGAATCCTTTCCAACAATGACTGTATGATTTTAAGGTCCATCTTTTCACACAATGCATATTTTATTGGTACAAAAAATGTGTTTTGTCTATGTGTTTGCAGCAGCAATATGGCATGATATTATATAATAATAAAAATAAAAACAATGAAGGGATAGTTCATCCAAAAAAGTTAAATTCTGTCATCATTTACATTACCCTCCTGTCCTTTCAAACCTTTCTTTTATGGAACGTAAAAAGAAAGCATTTTGAAGACTGTTGGTAACAAAAAATACTAAGATGTTTCTCAAATAATTTTTCTTTATGTTCCATAGTTTACATTAGGCCAATGCAACCTAAATGTTTATGTTTAATACATTTTCTGCTGAATCAAATAAAATATTTCAAAATACTACAATTTGTAACGTCTACTTGATACTTTCTCATTTAACACAAAAATAGCTTTAAATAATGTTTTGTGAATATTTTCACAGTTAAATTTTTGCGATGAATAAAATTGATGAATCAAAACATCATGTAATTAATTAGATTAAAAATTTTAATCTAATTATTAGCCTTTATTTTTAATTTTTCATCACATCAGTCACAAGTAAATTGTAAATAAGTTGGACATAGACAGAACTCAGATTAACTTAAGTTTAAGTAATCGCAATTAAATTAATTTAAGTTAGTCCAACTTAAAAATAAAAAGGGACCACAACACATTTTCTTTCTTCTTAATAACTAATTTGTCAATTTAACTCAGAATTGTCAAGTTCACCCAACTTATTTTTTAAATTATGAATGAAGTTTATTTACTTAATTTTAAAGCAATGGGTTGCCTCAATTTTTTAAAGTTAAGTCAACGTATTGCGCTTTATACTGTTTCCTAACTACATGCGACGCGCTAAATTTAAATAATCGTTGTGGCTGGATTGTTGTAGCGGGAGCAATAGCATACAAACAATGGTAATGATTCAACGGTCTCATTGAAATTGTAGTCTATTATGGAAGGTGAGAAACTTTCTTGCCTTCCCTCGCCATGGGGAACACAGTAAATAAAGAAAAATGTAAAACAATAATAATAAATAAATAAATAATAACAATAAAAAATAGAGCTTCAAGCATCAATTATGGGGCCAAGCACAATCAGAGGCAAATTAGGGATCTAAGAATGGCATGGAGCGGCAGACCAACTGCAACAATGAGTCATTAAAGCCATTTTAGGAAGATTTTAGTCAAAATAGCTGAAAAATTATAAAAACAATCTCTTACACACACAAAGTTTGGTGTCAATATGGCAAAGCTTTGCAGAGATTTACAGCCATTAGACGTAGTCTGCATCATGTCTTAAATTTGTTGAATTGCTACACGAAAACGGTTTCATCTATCAACACAGAATCCATAACTTTGTCAGCACAGTCCAAAAATGATCTGGCTTGATTTTTGGTGAAAATCTGACCAACGGTCAAGGAGGAGTTTGAAAAAGTAAATTTGAAACAAAATCTAAATGGAGGACAGGAAGTACGGCCGATCATGGAATAATTGGTATGTGCTTGTATTTCTACAATACTAAATTGTATTTCGAATGCCTTTATCTCTGTTTACAGGAAAAAGAAGACGTAAATGTATCATTTTCCTTGTATCAGTTTTTTTATAAATAAGTGACTCATTTTAGAGAAAATATATAAATCATAGAGACAGAAAAGTCACTGTATAACAGGAATGACCCACTTTCTACCAAACCTTGTGATCCGTGGTCACTAGACCGTGGTACGGATCTGTACCTTGGCTTCATTTCATCCGGATCGCGAGTTGTCGACATGACCCAAGGAATATTTTGAGACCAGGTTAATACAATCAATAATTATTACCATTTTTGGAAATTTAATGATTAAAGGGTAATGAATGGTTAACTTACTCTTGACCAATAGGTTACCAAATTGATGTGGCGTGGTCAGAGTGAGATGACAATGGCACAAGGTTTAGAGCAAATATGTCAAAAGCTTTGCAGAGATGCAGCCTCAGATGCAGTTTGGCATCTCTCCAGCAAATTTGTTGATGTGTTAAACGAAAACTGTTTCCTACTGGGCATCGACACAAAATCTATTTTTGGTCAGCATGGTCTGAAGATGATGCGATTCAAATTTGGTGAAAATCGGAGTAACGGTTTAGGAGGAGTTAGCAAAAGTAAGTTTTCAACATGAATCAAAATAGCGGACAGGAAGTTCATCCAATTATGGCATAATTGGTATCAATGTTCTTGGCATGACCAGGGAATATATTAAGACCAGTTTCATTAAAATAGGCTAATCTAAACAAAAGTTATTAGCCTTTTTTTTTTTTTATTATTTATGGTGGCGCTGCCTCCAAACCTTTTGAGCACTGTCGGAGGATATTGCCGAAGGCACACACTAAATTTTGTAATAAAACATTAATGTGATTTTTGGCCAAACCATAGAGAAGTTATATGCAAAAATAGCCATTTTCATATCTCCTGCCACTAGGTGGCACTGCGCCAAAATACTGCGGGTAGACTCAGGTTATGTTTGTTATAACACACAGAAGTCTCAATATGCAAAACCGTTGCGGAGATTTGTCATTTGCTTGTTATTCGGGAACGGTTCGACTAATCAACTTCCATAAAGTTTTGCAATTTTGGTATAATTCAGACAAACGGTCTAGGAGTTCGAAAAAGTAAGTTTTACGAACAATTTAAAAAAATAAACTAAACCTTACGATTTTTTTGGGGGGGGGGGGGGGTTTCCTTCTAGACCTAGACCTAGACTTTTAGACCTTATGGTTAAAACGTTATTAGCATAAACTAATTGAAATTTTGGACAAGTGGTGGCGCTAGAGAGTTTGAGTTAGAGACTCCATACTTGCTATGGTTGATGTTGAGACTGTTCTCTATCAGTGTGCCAAATTTCACAACTTTAGCGGTTGTATGGGCTGCCATAGACTCAAGAGCAGAAGAAAAAGAATGGTAACGGATACAATAGGTGCCATCGCACCTGCAGTGCTTGGCCCCTAATAACTACAGTTTCACTTGATTTGTATGAATAAAATGCATTTTAGCTTAGTCTATAACATAATTTTTTAAATATTTTGATGTTTTTATAATTGCATGGTTTATATTTCTTGTGGAAGTTGATTACTTTGCATGTACGGCATAACAAAGTTAAGTTTTTAAGTTAAATCATCTTAAAACTACAAGTCATTTTAACTTTACGATTACAATAAAAATGAGTTGATATAACTGGTAACACTTTACAATAAGGTTCTTTAGTTAACATTAGTTAACATAAACTAATAATCAACTGCACTTATACAGCATTTATTAATCTTTGTTAATTTTAACATTTGCTAATACATTCTTAAAATCCTGTTAACATTAGTTAATGCAGCATGAACTAACATGAACAATGTATTTTCGTTAACTAACTTTAATGAAGATTAGTAAATACAGTAACAAATGTATTGCTCATGGTTAGTTCATGTTAGTTAGTACATTAACTAATTAACCTTATTGTAAAGTGTTACCAGATAAGTTGTAAATTTAAATGGCTTAAGTTGATTTAACTTAAAATCTTAAGGCAGCTGCTAAACTTAAGTTTTTAAGTTGAAACTGGTCAAAACTTTTTTCAGTGTAGATGTTAGAGAAACTGAACATCCTGCGAGTAACCTCTGTAACGTTACTTAAATCAGGCTGAATTCCTTTGTTTTATATATTTTCCATGCAAAGTTCATTATAAAATCAAGCAGGATTTTTATTAAGTCCTGCAGATATTACATTGACATTGTCAACTCACCTGTTGTCCATGCCTTAGTGTTTATCAAATCCGGATTGAGAAATCACAAAAAGTGAACAAAAAAGTGAAATCTAGCGGATCTAAATGGGAGCGTGCTGTTTCTGATCTGGTATTTATGCAGGACTATTGCCC